>NW_026967814.1:0-175807 GCF_028390025.1 Pseudophryne corroboree | reverse complement strand
GCCATATACTACAGAAAGCATCAGTGACTGCCATATACTACAGGCAGCATCAGTGACCGCCATCTACTACAGGCATCAGTGACTGCCATATACTACAGAAAACATCAGTGACCGCCATATACTACAGACAGCATCAGTGCCCATGTACTACAGACAGCATTAGTGACTCTCAAATACTACAGACAGCATCAGTGACCGCCATGTACTAGATGCATCAGTGACCACTGTACAATACAGACTACATTAGCGACTGCCATGTACTACAGGCAGCATCAGTGACCGCCATGTACTACAGGCAGCATCAGTGACCGCCATATACTACAGGCAGCATCAGTGACCGCCGTGTACTACAGGCAGCATCAGTGACCGTCATGTACTACAGGCAGCATCAGTAACCGCCATGTACTACAGGCAGCATCAGTGACCGTCATGTACTACAGGCAGCATCAGTGACCGTCATGTACTACAGAAAGCATCAGTGACCGCCATATACTACAGGCAGCATCAGTGACCGCCATGTACTACAGGCAGCATCAGTGACCACCGTGTACTACAGGCAGCATCAGTGACCGTCATGTACTACAGAAAGCATCAGTGACCGCCATATACTACAGGCAGCACCAGTGACCACCATGTACTACAGGCAGCATCAGTGACCGTCGTGTACTACAGGCAGCATCAGTGACCGTCATGAACTACAGGCAGCATCAGTGACCGCCATATACTACAGGCAGCATCAGTGACCGTCATGTACTACAGAAAGCATCAGTGACCGGCATATACTACAGGCAGCATCAGTGACCGCCATGTACTACAGGCAGCATCAGTGACCATCATGTACTACAGGCAGCATCAGTGACCATCATGTACTACAGATGCATCCGTTACCCCCATATATTACACAGTATTAGTGAGTGCCATGAATCTGTGATCATCATGTACTACATACAGCATTAAACTTCCAATTTACACAATCTCATAAAAAAATCTTAATCCTAAGTAACTCCATTACATTAACACCTTGCCCCCTTATTTTACTAAACCCTATGTTACCTGTTGGAGATTGCTGAGTTTTCCTCTGCTGTTACACAGCAGTACCCACTAAGCAAATGAGGTAAGTCACGAGGGTCACATTGAGAATTATATGACACCACTGTATAATGAGATCCCTGCATTGAGTATCTGACACTGCTGTGTAATGAGAGCACTGCATTGAGTATCTGACACTGCTGTGTAATAAGAACACTGCATTGAGTATCTGACACTGCTGTATAATGAGACTGAGAGCACTCTACTGTATATGATACAACACTGCTGTATACTTAGAGCACTGTATTGAGTATGATATGACACTGCTGTATAATGAAAGCACTGCATTGAGTATCTGACACTGCTGTGTAATGAGAACTGCATTGAGTATCTGACACTGCTGTGTAATAAGAACACTGCATTGAGTATCTGACACTGCTGTATAATGAGACTGAGAGCACTCTACTGTATATGATACAACACTGCTGTATACTTAGAGCACTGTATTGAGTATGATATGACACTGCTGTATAATGAAAGCACTGCATTGAGTATCTGACACTGCTGTGTAATGAGAGAACTGCATTGAGTATCTGACACTG
This sequence comes from Pseudophryne corroboree, assembly GCF_028390025.1. Taxonomy (NCBI): domain Eukaryota; kingdom Metazoa; phylum Chordata; class Amphibia; order Anura; family Myobatrachidae; genus Pseudophryne; species Pseudophryne corroboree. Next base: position 174,176 of record NW_026967814.1, on the reverse strand, counting down.
CTGTATAATGAAAGCACTGCATTGTATATGAAACAACACTGCTGCATACTTAGAGCACTGTATTGAGTATGATATGGCACTGCTGTATAATGAGAGCACTGCATTGAGTATCTGACACTGCTGTATAATGAGAGCACTGCATTGAGTATCTGACACTGCTGTATAGAGAACTGTATTGAGTATAAGACTGCTATATAATGAGAGCACTGCATTGAGTATCTGACACTGCTGTATAACGAGAGCACTGCATTGAGTATATGACACTGCTGTATAATGAGAGCACTGCATTGAGTATCTGACACTGCTGTATAATGAGAGCACTGCATTGAGTATATGACACTGCTGTATAATGAGAGCACTGCATTGAGTATCTGACACTGCTGTATAGAGAACTGTATTGAGTATAAGACTGCTATATAATGAGAGCACTGCATTGAGTATCTGACACTGCTGTATAACGAGAGCACTGCATTGAGTATATGACACTGCTGTATAATGAGAGCACTGCATTGAGTATCTGACACTGCTGTATAATGAGAGCACTGCATTGAGTATCTGACACTGCTGTATAATGAGAGCACTGCATTGAGTATATGACACTGCTGTATAATGAGAGCACTGTATTGTGTATATAACTGCTGTATAATGAGAGCACTGCATTGATTATAATATGACACTGCTGAGTGTATAATTAGAGCACTGCATTGAGTATTACATCTGACTGTTATCTGAGCACTGTTCTACCTTTTAAGTAAAGGGCACAGTATAATAAGTATTGTATCACAAGTGACTGTATGAGATGTTCCTCCTACTAGCTATTACACTGCGCCGCCTCTTGATGATTTCCCAGCCACACTGCAAGCAATACAAAACATGCTTTTATTTTATTTAAATGGATTATTTAATAGTAGAATAAATGAAAATACAAGTTTGATAAACATGGCTACTGTGAGGTCTACGTGTGTTCTGCTGTAATGGGGTAAATGACATACTGTAGGTCTTCCGATGTGTAACTGTTACCAGTAAATCAGTGACATGGTCAAACGCTGGTGAATTGCGCTGGTCACCACAAACGCTACAAGTATCCCTTTCAGTAAATGCTGCAACCCTTGTGGCACACACAGTCAATTGTGCACATGGATGCAGGTTCACGCCTAAAGCGGATGACGGATGACCTTACACCGCACATTCCTGCAGTCCCTACCCCCCCATCCCTCCACCAGAAAATACCCCGTACACCGCACATTCCTGCAGTCCCTTCCCCCCCATCCCTCCACCAGAAAATACCCCGTACACCGCACATTCCTGCAGTCCCTTCCCCCCCATCCCTCCACCAGAAAATACCCCGTACACCGCACATTCCTGCAGTCCCTTCCCCCCATCCCTCCACCAGAAAATACCCCGTACACCGCACATTCCTGCAGTCCCTTCCCCCCCATCCCTCCACCAGAAAATACCCCGTACACCGCACATTCCTGCAGTCCCTTCCCCCCCATCCCTCCACCAGAAAATACCCCGTACACCGCACATTCCTGCAGTCCCTTCCCCCATCCCTCCACCAGAAAATACCCCGTACACTGCACATTCCTGCAGTCCCTTCCCCCCCATCCCTCCACCAGAAAATACCCCGTACACCGCACATTCCTGCAGTCCCTTCCCCCCCATCCCTCCACCAGAAAATACCCCGTACACCGCACATTCCTGCAGTCCCTTCCCCCCCATCCCTCCACCAGAAAATACCCCGTACACCGCACATTCCTGCAGTCCCTTCCCCCCATCCCTCCACCAGAAAATACCCCGTACACCGCACATTCCTGCAGTCCCTTCCCCCCCATCCCTCCACCAGAAAATACCCCGTACACCGCACATTCCTGCAGTCCCTTCCCCCCATCCCTCCACCAGAAAATACCCCGTACACCGCACATTCCTGCAGTCCCTTCCCCCCATCCCTCCACCAGAAAATACCCCGTACACCGCACATTCCTGCAGTCCCTTCCCCCCCATCCCTCCACCAGAAAATACCCCGTACACCGCACATTCCTGCAGTCCCTTCCCCCCATCCCTCCACCAGAAAATACCCCGTACACCGCACATTCCTGCAGTCCCTTCCCCCCATCCCTCCACCAGAAAATACCCCGTACACCGCACATTCCTGCAGTCCCTGCCCCCCATCCCTCCACCAGAAAACACCCCATACAACGCACATTCCTGCAGTCCCTTCCCCCCCATTCCTCCACCAGAAAATACCCTGTACACCGCACATTCCTGCAGTCCCTTCCGCCCATACCTCCACCAGAAACCACCCCGTACACCGCACATTCCTGCAGTCCCTTCCCCCCCATCCCTCCACCAGAAAATACCCTGTACACCGCACATTCCTGCAGTCCCATCCCTCCACCAGAAAACACCCCGTACACCGCACATTCCTGCAGTTCCTTCCCCCCATCCCTCCACCAGAAAACACCCCATACACCGCACATTCCTGCAGTCCCATCCCTCCACCAGAAAATACCCCATACACCGCACATTCCTGCAGTCCCTTCCCCCCCATCCCTCCACCAGAAAATACCCCGTACACCGCACATTCCTGCAGTCCCTTCCCCCCCATCCCTCCACCAGAAAATACCCCGTACACCGCACATTCCTGCAGTCCCTTCCCCCCCATCCCTCCACCAGAAAACACCCCGTACAACGCACATTCCTGCAGTCCCTTCCCCCCCATCCCTCCACCAGAAAATACCCCGTACAACGCACATTCCTGCAGTCCCTTCCCCCCCATCCCTCCACCAGAAAACACCCCGTACAACGCACATTCCTGCAGTCCCTTCCCCCCATTCCTCCACCAGAAAACACCCCGTACACCGCACATTCCTGCAGTCCCTCCCCCCCATTCCTCCACCAGAAAACACCCCGTACACCGCACATTCCTGCAGTCCCTTCCCCCCCATCCCTCCACCAGAAAATACCCTGTACACCGCACATTCCTGCAGTCCCTTCCCCCCATCCCTCCACCAGAAAACACCCCGTACAACGCACATTCCTGCAGTCCCTTCCCCCCATTCCTCCACCAGAAAACACCCCGTACACCGCACATTCCTGCAGTCCCTCCCCCCCATTCCTCCACCAGAAAACACCCCGTACAACGCACATTCCTGCAGTCCCTTCCCCCCATTCCTCCACCAGAAAACATCCCATACACCGCACATTCCTGCAGTCCCATCCCTCCACCAGAAAACACCCCATACACCGCACATTCCTACAGTCCCTCCCCCCCCATTCCTCCACCAGAAAACACCCCGTACACCGCACATTCCTGCAGTCCCTTCCCCCCATTCCTCCACCAGAAAACACCCCACATTCCGGCAGTCCCTTCCCCCCATCCCTCCACCAGAAAACACACCGTACCACGCACATTCCTGCAGTCCCCCCCATCCCTCCACCAGAAAACACCGCGTACACAGCACATTCCTGCAGTCCCTTCCCATCCCTCCACCAGAAAACACCCCGTACACCGCACATTCCTGCAGTCCCTTCCCCCCCATTCCTCCACCAGAAAACACCCCATACACCGCACATTCCTGCAGTCCCTTCCCCCCCATCCCTCCACCAGAAAACACCCCGTACACCGCACATTCCTGCAGTCCCTTCCCCCCATCCCTCCACCAGAAAACACCCCATACACCGCACATTCCTGCAGTCTCTTCCCCCCCATTCCTCCACCAGAAAACACCCCGTACAACGCACATTCCTGCAGTCCCTTCCCCCCCATTCCTCCACCAGAAAACACCCCGTACACCGCACATTCCTGCAGTCCCTTCCCCTTATCCCTTCACCAGAAAATACCCCATACACCGCACATTCCTGCAGTCCCTTTCCCCCATTCCTCCACCAGAAAACACCCCGTACACCGCACATTCCTGCAGTCCCTTCCCCCCATTCCTCCACCAGAAAACACCCCGTACAACGCACATTCCTGCAGTCCCTTCCCCCATCCCTCCACCAGAAAACACCCCGTACAACGCACATTCCTGCAGTCCCTCCCCCCATCCCTCCACCAGAAAACACCCCGTACAACGCACATTCCTGCTGTCCCTTCCCCCCCATCCCTCCACCAGAAAACACCCCGTACAACACACATTCCTGCTGTCCCTTCCCTCCACCAGAAAACACCCCGTACAATGCACATTCCTGCAGTCCCTTCCCCCCATCCCTCCACCAGAAAACACCCCGTACAACGCACATTCCTGCAGTCCCTTCCTTCCCATCCCTCCACCAGAAAACACCCCGTACAACGCACATTCCTGCAGTACCTTCCCCCCCATTCCTCCACCAGAAAACACCCCGTACAACGCACATTCCTGCTGTCCCTTCCCTCCACCAGAAAACACCCCGTACAATGCACATTCCTGCAGTCCCTCCCCCCCCCATCCCTCCACCAGAAAACACCCCGTACAACGCACATTCCTGCAGTCCCTTCCTTCCCATCCCTCCACCAGAAAACACCCCGTACAACGCACATTCCTGCAGTCCCTTCCCCCCATCCCTCCACCAGAAAACACCCCGTACAACGCACATTCCTGCTGTCCCTTCCCTCCACCAGAAAACACCCCGTACAATGCACATTCCTGCAGTCCCTTCCCCCCCATCCCTCCACCAGAAGACACCCCGTACAAACGCACATTCCTGCAGTCCCTTCCTTCCCATCCCTCCACCAGAAAACACCCCGTACAACGCACATTCCTGCAGTACCTTCCCCCCCATCCCTCCACCAGAAAACACCCCGTACAATGCACATTCCTGTAGTCGCTTCCCCCCCATCCCTCCACCAGAAAACACCCCGTACACCGCACATTCCTGCAGTACCTTCCCACCATCCCTCCACCAGAGAACACCCCGTACAACGCACATTCCTGCAGTCCCTTCCTTCCCATCCCTCCACCAGAAAACACCCCGTACACCGCACATTCCTGCAGTCCCTTCCCCCATCCCTCCACCAGAAAACACCCCGTACACCGCACATTCCTGCAGTCCCTTCCCCCCATCCCTCCACCAGAAAACACCCCGTACAACGCACATTCCTGCAGTCCCTTCCCCCCACCAGAAAACACCCCGTACAACGCACATACCTGCAGTCCCTTCCCCCCACCAGAAAACACCCCGTACAACGCACATACCTGCAGTCCCTCCCCCCCCATCCCTCCACCAGAAAACACCCCGTACAACGCACATTCCTGCAGTCCCTCCCCCCATCCCTCCACCAGAAAACACCCCGTACAACGCACATTCCTGCAGTCCCTCCACCAGAAAACACTGCGTACACAGCACATTCCTGCAGTCCCTCCCCCCATCCCTCCACCAGAAAACACCCCGTTCAACGCACATTCCTGCAGTCCCTCCCCCCCATCCCTCCACCAGAAAACACCCCGTACAACGCACATTCCTGCAGTCCCTTCCCCCCTCCAGAAAACACCCCGTACAACGCACATTCCTGCAGTCCCTCCCCCCATCCCTCCACCAGAAAACACCCCGTACACCGCACATTCCTGCAGTCCCTCCCCCCATCCCTCCACCAGAAAACACCGCGTACACAGCACATTCCTGCAGTCCCTCCCCCCCATCCCTCCACCAGAAATGACCCCGTACAACGCACATTCCTGCAGTCCCTTCCCCCCATCCCTCCACCAGAAAGCACCCCGTACAACGCATATTCCTGCTGTCCCTTCCCTCCACCAGAAAACACCCCGTACAATGCGCATTCCTGCAGTCCCTTCCCCCCCCCCCCCCCCTCCCCATCCCTCCACCAGAAAACACCCGATACTCCGCTCTGCACTGCAAGACTACTCACCTCAGGGCTGAAAGGGTGACACCACTGTAACACATAAAATGGGTTGGGGTTACATTGCCGGCGCAGCATAGTCAGCATACCGATGCCGGGATCCCGGCCGCCAGAATGTCGGCAGGGGGGCGAATGCAATAAAACCCCTTGTGGGCTTGCTGCGTTCACCACGCCGTGGGCTCGGTGGTTCACTGCGCTATCCACAGGTTCTATTCCCACTCTATGGGGGTCGTGGATACCCACTAGTGGGAATAGCCCCTGTTAGCCGGTATTGTGGCTGGCGGCATTGTGAGTCTTGGGGATCCCAGCGTTGGTATGCTGATCGCCGGCCACGTAACTTCATCCCGTTAAAACTGACACTGGTGCCACGTGTAACATCATGTCACATGAACTCCCCCAAAACAGCCAGTGACTGCCCTCGCACCGTACATCTAAATGCTTACAGTAGCCGGTAATAAGGACCATGGGTGAGGCCACACTACAATCCAGAGTTTCCCCGCAGCAGTGTTTATCATGTAATGTCATACCGCTCATACTGTAGCTTTCATATTACTTCACCACGTAAGGGGTTTTCTAGGGTGGACAGCATAAAACTGGGCCGTCCAACATAACTGCTGCCACCAGACACGTGCCTATATAACAGAACTGAATCACAGGGCATCGCTCCTGTAGAAACCACTCCAGGGGTGTCCGCTATGGTTGCTGCAGTAAATAAGGACGGTTCAGAATGTATCTGCATTTATCCTGCACATCGGAACAAAGCTTTGGTGATACTGATCACCCACCCAGGACAATAAAGTCACTCTGGCTGCCGACTGTGGATTCTGCCAGCTCTGGACAAGGACTCCTACATCTTCACCACGCTCATGACACCTGTGAGCTGGTACACCTTCACTGACTGGACTATGTCACATTGCATGGAATCTCTCATTGAGGGATCAATGTGGATGACATCCTCATCTGTGGTCGCACTACGGCAGAATATAACACGCACCTCCGTAAAGTCACAAGAGAGAGGAACGTGACCTACACGTGGCTTGGTGTACAGTACTGCACTGTGGGAGAGGAATATGTGAGCTACACGTGGCTTGGTGTACAGTACTGCACTCGGGGAGAGGAATATGTGAGCTATGCGTGGCTTGGTGTATAGTACTGCACTGTGGGAGAGGAATATGTGAGCTATGCGTGGCTTGGTGTATAGTACTGCACTGTGGGAGAGGAATATGTGAGCTACACGTGGCTTGGTGTACAGTACTGCACTCGGGGAGAGGAATATGTGAGCTACACGCAGCTTGGTGTACAGTACTGCACTCGGGGAGAGGAATATGTGAGCTATGCGTGGCTTGGTGTATAGTACTGCACTGTGGGAGAGGAATATGTGAGCTATGCGTGGCTTGGTGTATAGTACTGCACTGTGGGAGAGGAATATGTGAGCTACACGCGGCTTGGTGTATAGTACTGCACTCGGGGAGAGGAATATGTGAGCTACACGTGGCTTGGTGTATAGTACTGCACTCGGGGAGAGGAATATGTGAGCTACACGTGGCTTGGTGTATAGTACTGCACTCGGGGAGAGGAATATGTGAGCTACACGTGGCTTGGTGTACAGTACTGCACTCGGGGAGAGGAATATGTGAGCTACACGCGGCTTGGTGTACAGTACTGCACTCTGGGAGAGGAATATGTGAGCTACACGTGGCTTGGTGTATAGTACTGCACTGTGGGAGAGGAATATGTGAGCTACACGCGGCTTGGTGTATAGTACTGCACTCGGGGAGAGGAATTTGTGAGCTACACGTGGCTTGGTGTACAGTACTGCACTCTGGGAGAGGAATATGTGAGCTACACGTGGCTTGGTGTATAGTACTGCACTCTGGGAGAGGAATATGTGAGCTATGCGTGGCTTGGTGTACAGTACTGCACTCGGGGAGAGGAATATGTGAGCTACACGTGGCTTGGTGTATAGTACTGCACTCGGGGAGAGGAATATGTGAGTTACACGCGGCTTGGTGTATAGTACTGCACTCGGGGAGAGGAATATGTGAGCTACACGCGGCTTGGTGTATAGTACTGCACTGTGGGAGAGGAATATGTGAGCTACACGCGGCTTGGTGTACAGTACTGCACTGTGGGAGAGGAATATGTGAGCTACACGTGGCTTGGTGTACAGTACTGCACTGTGGGAGAGGAATATGTGAGCTACACGCGGCTTGGTGTATAGTACTGCACTGTGGGAGAGGAATATGTGAGCTACACGTGGCTTGGTGTACAGTACTGCACTCGGGGAGAGGAATATGTGAGCTACACGCGGCTTGGTGTATAGTACTGCACTGTGGGAGAGGAATATGTGAGCTACACGCGGCTTGGTGTATAGTACTGCACTCGGGGAGAGGAATATGTGAGCTACACGCGGCTTGGTGTACAGTACTGCACTCGGGGAGAGGAATATGTGAGCTACACGCGGCTTGGTGTATAGTACTGCACTGTGGGAGAGGAAAATGTGAGCTACACGTGGCTTGGTGTGTAGTACTGCACTCGGGGAGAGGAATATGTGAGCTACACGCGGCTTGGTGTATAGTACTGCACTGTGGGAGAGGAATATGTGAGCTACACGCGGCTTGGTGTACAGTACTGCACTCGGGGAGAGGAATATGTGAGCTACACGTGGCTTGGTGTACAGTACTGCACTCGGGGAGAGGAATATGTGAGCTACACGCGGCTTGGTGTATAGTACTACACTCGGGGAGAGGAATATGTGAGCTACACGCGGCTTGGTGTATAGTACTGCACTCTGGGAGAGGAATATGTGAGCTACACGTGGCTTGGTGTACAGTACTGCACTCGGGGAGAGGAATATGTGAGATACACGCGGCTTGGTGTATAGTACTGCACTCGGGGAGAGGAATATGTGAGCTACACGCAGCTTGGTGTATAGTACTGCACTCTGGGAGAGGAATATGTGAGCTACACGCGGCTTGGTGTATAGTACTGCACTCGGGGAGAGAAATATGTGAGCTACACGCGGCTTGGTGTATAGTACTGCACTCGGGGAGAGAAATATGTGAGCTACACGTGGCTTGGTGTACAGTACTGCACTCTGGGAGAGGAATATGTGAGCTATGCGTGGCTTGGTGTATAGTACTGCACTGTGGGGAAGGAATATGTGAGCTACACGCGGCTTGGTGTACAGTACTGCACTCGGGTAGAGGAATATGTGAGCTACACGTGGCTTGGTGTACAGTACTGCACTCGGGTAGAGGAATATGTGAGCTACACGTGGCTTGGTGTATAGTCCTGCACTCGGGTAGAGGAATATGTGAGCTACACGCGGCTTGGTGTATAGTACTGCACTCGGGGAGAGAAATATGTGAGCTACACGTGGCTTGGTGTACAGTACTGCACTCTGGGAGAGGAATATGTGAGCTACACGCGGCTTGGTGTACAGTACTGCACTCGGGTAGATGAATATGTGAGCTACACGTGGCTTGGTGTATAGTACTGCACTCGGGGAGAGAAATATGTGAGCTACACGTGGCTTGGTGTATAGTACTGCACTCGAGGAGAGGAATATGTGAGCTACACGCGGCTTGGTGTATAGTACTGCACTCGGGGAGAGGAATATGTGAGCTACACGTGGCTTGGTGTATAGTACTGCACTCGGGGAGAGGAATATGTGAGCTACACGCGGCTTGGTGTATAGTACTGCACTCGGGGAGAGAAATATGTGAGCTACACGCGGCTTGGTGTATAGTACTGCACTCGGGGAGAGAAATATGTGAGCTACACGCGGCTTGGTGTACAGTACTGCACTCTGGGAGAGGAATATGTGAGCTACACGCGGCTTGGTGTATAGTACTGCACTCGGGTAGAGGAATATGTGAGCTACACGCGGCTTGGTGTATAGTACTGCACTCGGGGAGAGGAATATGTGAGCTACATGCGGCTTGGTGTATAGTACTGCACTCGGGGAGAGAAATATGTGAGCTACACGCGGCTTGGTGTATAGTACTGCACTCGGGGAGAGGAATGTGTGAGCTACACGCGGCTTGGTGTATAGTACTGCACTCGGGGAGAGGAATATGTGAGCTACACGTGGCTTGGTGTACAGTACTGCACTCTGGGAGAGGAATATGTGAGCTACACGCGGCTTGGTGTACAGTACTGCACTCGGGTAGAGGAATATGTGAGCTACACGCGGCTTGGTGTACAGTACTGCACTCGGGTAGAGGAATATGTGAGCTACACGTGGCTTGGTGTATAGTACTGCACTCGGGGAGAGAAATATGTGAGCTACACGCGGCTTGGTGTATAGTACTGCACTCGGGGAGAGGAATGTGTGAGCTACACGTGGCTTGGTGTACAGTACTGCACTCTGGGAGAGGAATATGTGAGCTACACGCGGCTTGGTGTACAGTACTGCACTCGGGTAGAGGAATATGTGAGCTACACGTGGCTTGGTGTATAGTACTGCACTCGGGTAGAGGAATATGTGAGCTACACGCGGCTTGGTGTATAGTACTGCACTGTGGGAGAGGAATATGTGAGCTACACGCGGCTTGGTGTACAGTACTGCACTCGGGGAGAGGAATATGTGAGCTACACACAGCTTGGTGTATAGTACTGCACTGTGGGAGAGGAATATGTGAGCTACACGCGGCTTGGTGTACAGTACTGCACTCGGGGAGAGGAATATGTGAGCTACACGCGGCTTGGTGTACAGTACTGCACTCGGGGAGAGGAATATGTGAGCTACACACAGCTTGGTGTACAGTACTGCACTCGGGGAGAGAAATATGTGAGCTACACGTGGCTTGGTGTACAGTACTGCACTCGGGGAGAGGAATATGTGAGCTACACGCGGCTTGGTGTACGGTACTGCACTCGGGTAGAGGAATATGTGAGCTACACGCGGCTTGGTGTATAGTACTGCACTCGGGGAGAGGAATATGTGAGCTACACGCGGCTTGGTGTATAGTACTGCACTCGGGGAGAGGAATATGTGAGCTACACGCGGCTTGGTGTATAGTACTGCACTCGGGGAGAGGAATATGTGAGCTACACGTGGCTTGGTGTATAGTACTGCACTCGGGGAGAGGAATATGTGAGCTACACGTGGCTTGGTGTATAGTACTGCACTCGGGGAGAGGAATATGTGAGCTACACGCGGCTTGGTGTACAGTACTGCACTCGGGGAGAGGAATATGTGAGCTACACGCGGCTTGGTGTATAGTACTGCACTCGGGGAGAGGAATATGTGAGCTACACGTGGCTTGGTGTATAGTACTGCACTCGGGGAGAGGAATATGTGAGCTACACGCGGCTTGGTGTACAGTACTGCACTCGGGGAGAGGAATATGTGAGCTACACACAGCTTGGTGTATAGTACTGCACTGTGGGAGAGGAATATGTGAGCTACACGTGGCTTGGTGTACAGTACTGCACTCGGGGAGAGGAATATGTGAGCTACACGCGGCTTGGTGTACAGTACTGCACTCGGGGAGAGGAATATGGGAGCTACACGTGGCTTGGTGTACAGTACTGCACTTGGGGAGAGGAATATGTGAGCTACACGCGGCTTGGTGTATAGTACTGCACTCGGGGAGAGGAATATGTGAGCTACACGCGGCTTGGTGTATAGTACTGCACTCGGGGAGAGGAATGTGTGAGCTACACACGGCTTGGTGTATAGTACTGCACTCGGGGAGAGGAATATGTGAGCTACACGCGGCTTGGTGTATAGTACTGCACTCGGGGAGAGGAATATGTGAGCTACACGCGGCTTGGTGTATAGTACTGCACTCGGGGAGAGGAATATGTGAGCTACACGCGGCTTGGTGTACAGTACTGCACTCGGGGAGAGGAATATGTGAGCTACACGCAGCTTGGTGTATAGTACTGCACTCGGGGAGAGGAATATGTGAGCTACACGCGGCTTGGTGTATAGTACTGCACTCGGGGAGAGGAACATGTGACCTACACGTGGCTTGGTGTACAGTACTGCACTCGGGGAGAGGAATATGTGACCTACACGCGGCTTGGTGTATAGTACTGCACTCGGGGAGAGGAATATGTGAGCTACACGCGGCTTGGTGTATAGTACTGCACTCGGGGAGAGGAATATGTGAGCTACACGCGGCTTGGTGTATAGTACTGCACTCGGGGAGAGGAATATGTGAGCTACACGCGGCTTGGTGTACAGTACTGCACTCGGGGAGAGGAATATGTGAGCTACACGTGGCTTGGTGTACAGTACTGCACTCGGGGAGAGGAATATGTGAGCTACACGTGGCTTGGTGTACAGTACTGCACTCGGGGAGAGGAATATGTGACCTACACGCGGCTTGGTGTATAGTACTGCACTCGGGGAGAGGAATATGTGACCTACACGTGGCTTGGTGTACAGTACTGCACTCGGGGAGAGGAATATGTGACCTACACGTGGCTTGGTGTACAGTACTGCACTGTGGGAGAGGAATATGTGAGCTACACGCGGCTTGGTGTACAGTACTGCACTCGGGGAGAGGAATATGTGAGCTACACGTGGCTTGGTGTATAGTACTGCACTGTGGGAGAGGAATATGTGAGCTACACGTGGCTTGGTGTGTAGTACTGCACTCGGGGAGAGGAATATGAAAGCTACACGTGGCTTGGTGTATAGTACTGCACTCGGGGAGAGGAATATGTGAGCTACACGTGGCTTGGTGTATAGTACTGCACTCGGGGAGAGGAATATGTGAGCTACACGTGGCTTGGTGTATAGTACTGCACTGTGGGAGAGGAATATGTGAGCTACACGCGGCTTGGTGTACAGTAATTTATTTATTTATTAGCAGTGTCTTATATAGCAGCATATTCCGTTGCGCTTTACAATTAGAACAACAGTTATAGAACAAAACAGGGCAAAGACAGACAGAGGTAGGAAGGCCCTGCTCGCAAGCTTACAATCTATCGGGAAATAGGTATTGATACACAAGGATAGATGCTACCTGTTACATAATGGTTCCCCAGATTGCTAGGTTCTTAGTGGGTTGTATGATATGATCACCCAGCAATGTTGGAAGACAAAATGTGAGGTTATGGGGACTGTGCAGAGGGAATGTAACTGGATAGGGAAGCATTGAAGGTTATGTGTGTGGGTCAGGAATTTGGTAGGCTTGTCTGAAGAGATGAGTTTTCAGGGAACGTTTAAAGGTTTGGAGACTAGTGGAGAGTCTTATTGTGCGTGGGAGGGCATTCCACAGAGTGGGTGAAGCCCGGGTAAAGTCCTGTAATTTTGAGTGGGAACAGGTAATACATCTGGATGAGAGACGCAGATCTTGTGCAGAGCGGAGGGGTCTGGTAGGGAGATATTATGAGATGAGTGAGGAGATGTATGATGGTGCAGTTTGGGTAATAGCCTTGTATGTAAGTAAAAGTATTTTATATTTGACACAGTAGAATACCGGTAACCAATGGAGGGACTGACAGAGCGGATCAGCAGACGAAGAACGTCTGGCGAAGAAGATTAGCCTCGCAGCTGCATTTAAAATGGATTGAAGTGGTGAGAGCCTATGTTTGGGAAGACCAGTAAGGAGACTATTACAATAATCAATGCGGGAGATGATGAGTGCATGGATTAGAGTTTTTGCAGTGTCTTGTGTAAGATAAGGGTGTATTTTGGATATGTTTTTAAGGTGCATGTAACATGATTTAGAGACAGATTGAATGTGTGGAACAAACGACAGTTCAGAGTCAAGGATGACACCTAGGCAACGAGCTTGTGGGGTGGGGTGGATAGTTGCATTGTCAACAGTTATGGCAATATCAGGTTGGTAACTACCCTTAGCTGGTGGGAAAATAATTAATTCTGTTTTGGAAATGTTGAGTTTGAGGTGGCGAGATGACATCCAAGATGAAATGGCAGACAGGCATCCAGTGACACGAGCCAATACAGATGGTGATAAATCTGGGGAGGATAGGTAGATTTGAGTATCATCAGCGTACAAATGATACTGAAATCCGAAGGAGCTGATTAGTTTACCAAGAGAGGAGGTATAGATAGAGAAAAGCAGAGGACCCAAGACTGAGCCTTGCGGTACTCCAACTGATAGAGGTAGAGAAGAGGAGGTAGAATCAGAGAAGTGAACACTGAAAGATCGATTAGATAGGTAGGATGAGAACCAAGTAAGGGCTGTGTCCTGAAGACCTAGGGATTGTAGTGTTTGTATGAGAAGAGAGTGGTCAACAGTGTCAAAAGCAGCAGAGAGATCTAGAAGAATAAGTAGTGAGTAATGGCCTTTTGATCTAGCAGTGACCAGATCATTCACTACTTTGGTCAGTGCCATCTCCGTGGAGTGTTGGGCACGAAAGCCTGACTGAAGTGGGTCCAGTAAGTTGTGGGAGTTAAGAAAGTGTGTAAGGCGAGTGTAGGCAAGCCTCTCAAGTAGCTTGGAGGGACTGGGTAGCTGAGAAATGGGACGGTAGTTAGAGAGTGTGTTTGGGTCAGAGTTGTGTTTTTATAGAATGGGAGTAATGACTGCATGCTTAAACAGAGATGGAAAGATGCCAGTAGAGAGAGAGAGATTACAGATTTTAGTTAAGGTTGGGATAAGCACAGGAGACAAACTTTTGCTGACCTGTGAGGGTATAGGATCAAGAGGAGAGGTAGTGGAGGTAGTGGAGTAGGAGGATGAAAAGAGTGTTGATACTTCATCTTCACTTGTGGGATCAAATTAGGAGAAAGTGCCAGAGGGTTCAGATAGGGATTTGGGCAGGTCACTGGCTGAGTTAGAGCATACCATTTCATCTCGGATTTTATCAATCTTATCCTTGAAGTAGGAAGCAAGTTCTTGTGCACGGATAGTAGCTAGTGGGGGAGGTGAGGGAGGGTAAAGAAGTGATTTAAATGTATTAAAAAGTCGCTTGGGGTTGGTGGCATGATAAGAGATGAGAGATTGGAAATATGTTTGTTTGGCAGTGTCCAGTGTCACAACTGAGGGCCTGAGCTGACGGGAGGCAGCCTCAGTTGTAGGGGCTGAGATGTAACGGAACCTGGGAGGTTGTATCAGACCCCTAGACATGTAAGTAACATGTAGAATAACTGCCCGAAGGCGTGACCACGACAACCAGGATAAAAGTCAATGATGTTTATTATGACAAATTCCGTAACACAGCAGCAGTAAAGGAAACATAAAAGTCAACAGAGGATAAATACAATTCCTGGGTACTACAGGGTGGCAAGGGCCACAGGCACTGGTAGAGTGAGACAGTTCTTATAATCTTCTAGTTGGAAAGTCCTTACCAGGCCTGACTGTAGCAATGGAGAGAACCCAGGATCGTACCAGCTGGTGTTCCAGGAAAGGCTGGGTTGCTGAAGATAAAACGGCTGCTGTGGATACTGGCTGGAACCAGACTGTTGTTGGTACGGAGTGGATACTGGCTGGAACCAGTTAAATAATAAACGAACTTGAGAGCGATGAAATAATAATGAAGTTTGGAGTTTGAGAGCGGTGAAATAATAATACCGGTGGAGAGTGGTAAACTGCAGAAAGGACACCGGCCCTTTAAGAGAAGCTGTACACTGCTGGAAGCCTAGCTGGAAGCAGGTGATTGATGAAGTTTGGAGTTTGAGAGCGGTGAAATAATAATACCGGTGGAGAGTGGTAAACTGCAGAAAGGACACCGGCCCTTTAAGAGAAGCTGTACACTGCTGGAAGCTGAGCTGGAAGCAGGTGATTGATGTAACTGGAAACAGGTGAGTCCAGAATGGATCGGAGAGTCAGGCTACACCGCAGATGGAATGCTGGTGCGGGTCTCTATAGCAGAAGTCTGGAGACAGGAGCTGGAACCTGGAAGACAACCACAGGAGAGAGACAAACTGGAACTAGGTTAGACAACCAAAGCACTGACGCCTTCCTTGCTCAGGCACAGCATACTTATACCTGCAGCAAGGAAGGGGTTGGCTAGGCAATTATGCAAATCAACAATACAGACAGCAGATTGGTGGAAATAATCAGATGACAAAATCCAAGATGGCTGCGCCCATGCAGACACTTGGAGGGAAGTTTGGTTTGTAATCCATGTGAGAATTGAAACAGTAATGGCGACGCCGGCCACAGGGGACAGGAGACGCCAGACTGACAAGCGCACATTTCACCACGCGGGCACAGCGGAGGCCGCGGCTGATGAAATCACCACTCTGACATTCTGCATGTGGAAACTCAGGAACAGCGGGATCCGGTCCTGGAACGCTGAGCCAGCCTTAGGAGGCATCTGAAGGGTAAGTAATGGCGTCCAGATACCCGGATCGTGACAGTCCAGGGCCTGACGATAGGAGTGGTAGGTAGCCTTATATGTGAGAAAGTCACTTGGATTCTGAGATTTCCGCCACTGACGTTCTACTTTACGTGACAGTTTTTGTAGGTGTCTTGTTGATTTAGAGTGCCATGGTTGGCATCCAAGCCTACGTGGAGTGTGATGGGTAGCTGGAGCAACTTCATCAAGGGCACTCTCTAGGGTCTGGTGCAGGTGGGATACAGCGGTGTCAGGTGAGGTGAATGTAGAGATTGGTGAGAAACGGCAGTAATGCACTCGGGGAGAGGAATATGTGAGCTACACGCGGCTTGGTGTATAGTACTGCACTCGGGGATAGGACTATGTGAGCTACACGTGGCTTGGTGTATAGCACTGCACTCGGGGAGAGGACTATGTGAGCTACACGCAGATTGGTGTATAGTACTGCACTCGGGGAGAGGAATATGTGAGCTACACGCGGCGTGGGGTACAGTACTGCACTCGGGGAGAGGAATATGTGAGCTACACGCGGCTTGGGGTACAGTACTACACTAGGGGAGAGGAATATGTGAATTACACGTAGCTTGGTGTATAGTACTGCACTCGGGGAGAGGAATATGTGAGCTACACACGGCTTGGTGTATAGTAATGCACTCGGGGAGAGGAATATGTGAGCTACACACGGCTTGGTGTATAGTACTGCACTCCGGGAGAGGAATGTGTGAGCTACACGCGGCTTGGTGTATAGTACTGCACTCGGGGAGAGGAATATGTGAGCTACACGCGGCTTGGTGTACAGTACTGCACTCGGGGAGAGGAATATGTGAGCTACACGCGGCTTGGTGTATAGTACTGCACTGTGGGAGAGGAATATGTGAGCTACACGTGGCTTGGTGTATAGTACTGCACTCGGGGAGAGGAATATGTGAGCTACACGCGGCTTGGTGTATAGTACTGCACTCGGGGAGAGGAATATGTGAGCTACACGCGGCTTGGTGTACAGTACTGCACTCGGGGAGAGGAATATGTGAGCTACACGCGGCTTGGTGTACAGTACTGCACTCGGGGAGAGGAATATGTGAGTTACACGTGGCTTGGTGTATAGTACTGCACTCGGGGAGAGGAATATGTGAGCTACACGCGGCTTGGTGTACAGTACTGCACTCGGGGAGAGGAATATGTGAGCTACACGCGGCTTGGTGTACAGTACTGCACTCGGGGAGGGGAATATGTGAGCTACACGTGGCTTGGTGTATAGTACTGCACTCGGGGAGAGGAATATGTGAGCTACACGCGGCTTGGTGTATAGTACTGCACTCGGGGAGAGGAATATGTGAGCTACACGCGGCTTGGTGTATAGTACTGCACTCGGGGAGAGGAATATGTGACCTACACGCGGCTTGGTGTACAGTACTGCACTCGGGGAGAGGAATATGTGAGCTACATGCGGCTTGGTGTACAGTACTGCACTCGGGGAGAGGAATATGTGAGCTACACGCGGCTTGGTGTACAGTACTGCACTCGGGAAGAGGAATATGTGAGCTACATGCGGCTTGGTGTACAGTACTGCACTCAGGGAGAGGAATGTGTGTGTTACACGCGGCTTGGTGTATAGTACTGCACTCGGGGAGAGGAATATGTGAGCTACACGCGGCTTGGTGTATAGTACTGCACTCGGGGAGAGGAATATGTGAGCTACACGCGGCTTGGTGTATAGTACTGCACTCGGGGAGAGGAATATGTGAGCTACACGTGGCTTGGTGTACAGTACTGCACTCGGGGAGAGGAATGTGTGAGCTACACGTGGCTTGGTGTACAGTACTGCACTCGGGGAGAGGAATATGTGGGCTACACGCGGCTTGGTGTACAGTACTGCACTCGGGGAGAGGAATATGTGAGCTACACGTGGCTTGGTGTATAGTACTGCACTCGGGGAGAGGAATATGTGAGCTACATGTGGCTTGGTGCATAGTACTACACTCGGGGAGAGGAATATGTGAGCTACACGTGGCTTGGTGTATAGTACTGCACTCGGGGAGAGGAATATGTGAGCTACACACGGCTTGGTGTATAGTACTGCACTCTGGGAGAGGAATATGTGAGCTACGCGTGGCTTGGTGTACAGTACTGCACTCGGGGAGAGGAATATGTGAGCTACACGCGGCTTGGTGTATAGTACTGCACTCGGGGAGAGGAATATGTGAGCTACTCGCGGCTTGGTGTATAGTACTGCACTCGGGGAGAGGATTATGTGAGCTACACGTAGCTTGGTGTACAGTACTGCACTCGGAGAGAGGAATATGTGAATTACACGTGGCTTGGTGTACAGTACTGCACTCGGGGAGAGGAATATGTGACCTACACGCGGCTTGGTGTATGGTACTGCACTCGGGGAGAGGAATATGTGAGCTACACGTGGCTTGGTGTACAGTACTGCACTCGAGGAGAGGAATATGTGACCTACACGCGGCTTGGTGTATAGTACTGCACTCGGGGAGAGGAATATGTGAGCTACACGTGGCTTGGTGTACAGTACTGCACTCGGGGAGAGGAATATGTGAGCTACACGCGGCTTGGTGTATAGTACTGCACTCGGCGAGAGGAATATGTGAGCTACACGTGGCTTGGTGTACAGTACTGCACTCGGGGAGAGGAATATGTGAGCTACACGCGGCTTGGTGTACAGTACTGCACTCGGGGAGAGGAATATGTGAGCTACACGTGGCTTGGTGTATAGTACTGCACTCGGGGAGAGGAATATGTGAGCTACACGCGGCTTGGTGTACAGTACTGCACTCGGGGAGAGGAATGTGTGAGCTACACGCGGCTTAGTGTATAGTACTGCACTCGGGGAGAGGAATATGTGAGCTACACGCAGCTTGGTGTATAGTACTGCACTCGGGGAGAGGAATATGTGAGCTATGCGTGGCTTGGTGTATAGTACTGCACTCGGGGAGAGGAATATGTGAGCTACACGCGGCTTGGTGTATAGTACTGCACTCGGGGAGAGGAATATGTGAGCTACACGCAGCTTGGTGTATAGTACTGCACTCGGGGAGAGGAATATGTGAGCTACACGCAGCTTGGTGTATAGTACTGCACTCGGGGAGAGGAATATGTGAGCTACACGCAGCTTGGTGTATAGTACTGCACTCGGGGAGAGGAATATGTGAGCTACACGTGGCTTGGTGTATAGTACTGCACTCAGGGAGAGGAATATGTGAGCTACACGCGGCTTGGTGTATAGTACTGCACTCGGGGAGAGGAATATGTGAGCTACATGCGGCTTGGTGTGTAGTACTGCACTCGGGGAGAGGAATATGTGAGCTACACGCGGCTTGGTGTATAGTACTGCACTCGGGGAGAGGAATATGTGAGCTACACGCGGCTTGGTGTATAGTACTGCACTCGGGGAGAGGAATATGTGAGCTACATGTGGCTTGGTGTACAGTACTGCACTCGGGGAGAGGAATATGTGAGCTACACGCAGCTTGGTGTATAGTACTGCACTCTGGGAGAGGAATATGTGAGCTACACGCAGCTTGGTGTATAGTACTGCACTCTGGGAGAGGAATATGTGAGCTACACGCGGCTTAGTGTATAGTACTGCACTCTGGGAGAGGAATATGTGAGCTACACGCAGCTTGGTGTATAGTACTGCACTCTGGGAGAGGAATATGTGAGCTACACGCGGCTTAGTGTATAGTACTGCACTCGGGGAGAGGAATATGTGAGCTACACGTGGCTTGGTGTATAGTACTGCAGTCGGGGAGAGGAATATGTGAGTTACACGTGGCTTGGTGTACAGTACTGCACTCGGGGAGAGGAATATGTGAGCTACACGCGGCTTGGTGTACAGTACTGCACTCGGGGAGAGAAATATGTGAGCTACACGTGGCTTGGTGTACAGTACTGCACTCGGGGAGAGGAATATGTGAGTTACACGTGGCTTGGTGTACAGTACTGCACTCGGGGAGAGAAATATGTGAGCTACACGTGGCTTGGTGTACAGTACTGCACTCGGGGAGAGGAATATGTGAGCTACACGCGGCTTGGTGTATAGTACTGCACTCGGGGAGAGGAATATGTGAGCTACACGCGGCTTGGTGTATAGTACTGCACTCGGGGAGAGGAATATGTGAGCTACACGCGGCTTGGTGTATAGTAATGCACTCGGGGAGAGGAATAGGTGAGTTACACGCGGCTTGGTGTATAGTACTGCACTCGGGGAGAGGAATATGTGAGCTACACGCGGCTTGGTGTATAGTACTGCACTCGGGGAGAGGAATATGGGTGTTACACGCGGCTTGGTGTATAGTACTGCACTCCGGGAGAGGAATGTGTGAGCTACACGTGGCTTGGTGTATAGTACTGCACTCGGGGAGAGGAATATGTGAGCTACACGTGGCTTGGTGTATAGTACTGCACTCCGGGAGAGGAATGTGTGAGCTACACGTGGCTTGGTGTATAGTACTGCACTCTGGGAGAGGAATATGTGAGCTACACGCGGCTTGGTGTACAGTACTGCACTCGGGGAGAGGAATATGTGAGCTACACGTGGCTTGGTGTACAGTACTGCACTCGGGGAGAGGAATATGTGAGCTACACGTGGCTTGGTGTATAGTACTGCACTCGGGGAGAGGAATATGTGAGCTACACGCGGCTTGGTGTACAGTACTGCACTCGGGGAGAGGAATATGTGTGTTACACGCGGCTTGGTGTATAGTACTGCAC
The DNA here is from genome assembly GCF_028390025.1 of Pseudophryne corroboree. NCBI lineage: Eukaryota > Metazoa > Chordata > Amphibia > Anura > Myobatrachidae > Pseudophryne > Pseudophryne corroboree. The sequence goes on along the minus strand of NW_026967814.1, from coordinate 153,334 downwards.
TGTGGGAGAGGAATATGTGAGCTACATGCGGCTTGGTGTATAGTACTGCACTCGGGGAGAGGAATATGTGAGCTACACGCGGCTTGGTGTACAGTACTGCACTCGGGGAGAGGAATATGTGAGCTACACGCGGCTTGGTGTATAGTACTGCACTCGGGGAGAGGAATATGTGAGCTACACGTGGCTTGGTGTATAGTACTGCACTCGAGGAGAGTAATATGTGAGCTACACGCGGCTTGGTGTATAGTACTGCACTCGGGGAGAGGAATATGTGAGCTACACGTGGCTTGGTGTATAGTACTGCACTCGGGGAGAGGAATATGTGGGCTACACGCGGCTTGGTGTACAGTACTGCACTCGGGGAGAGGAATATGTGAGCTACACGTGGCTTGGTGTATAGTACTGCACTCGGGGAGAGGAATATGTGAGCTACATGCGGCTTGGTGTATAGTACTGCACTCTGGGAGAGGAATATGTGAGCTACACGCGGCTTGGTGTATAGTACTGCACTCGGGGAGAGGAATATGTGAATTACACGTGGCTTGGTGTATAGTACTGCACTGTGGGAGAGGAATATGGGAGCTACACGTGGCTTGGTGTATAGTACTGCACTCGGGGAGAGGAATATGTGAATTACACGTGGCTTGGTGTATAGTACTGCACTGTGGGAGAGGAATATGGGAGCTACACGTGGCTTGGTGTATAGTACTGCACTCGGGGAGAGGAATATGTGAGCTACACGCGGCTTGGTGTATAGTACTGCACTCGGGGAGAGGAATATGTGAGCTACACGCAGCTTGGTGTATAGTACTGCACTCTGGGAGAGGAATATGTGAGCTACACGTGGCTTGGTGTATAGTACTGCACTCGGGGAGAGGAATATGTGAATTACACGTGGCTTGGTGTATAGTACTGCACTGTGGGAGAGGAATATGGGAGCTACACGTGGCTTGGTGTATAGTACTGCACTCGGGGAGAGGAATATGTGAATTACACGTGGCTTGGTGTATAGTACTGCACTGTGGGAGAGGAATATGGGAGCTACACGTGGCTTGGTGTATAGTACTGCACTCGGGGAGAGGAATATGTGAGCTACACGCGGCTTGGTGTATAGTACTGCACTCGGGGAGAGGAATATGTGAGCTACACGCAGCTTGGTGTATAGTACTGCACTCTGGGAGAGGAATATGTGAGCTACACGCGGCTTGGTGTACAGTACTGCACTCGGGGAGAGGAATATGTGAGTTACACGTGGCTTGGTGTATAGTACTGCACTCGGGGAGAGGAATATGTGAGCTACATGCGGCTTGGTGTATAGTACTGCACTCGGGGAGAGGAATATGTGAGCTACATGCGGCTTGGTGTGTAGTACTGCACTCGGGGAGAGGAATATGTGAGCTACACGCGGCTTGGTGTATAGTACTGCACTCGGGGAGAGGAATATGTGAGCTACATGCGGCTTGGTGTGTAGTACTGCACTCGGGGAGAGGAATATGTGAGCTACACGCAGCTTGGTGTATAGTACTGCACTCTGGGAGAGGAATATGTGAGCTACACGCGGCTTGGTGTATAGTACTGCACTCGGGGAGAGGAATATGTGAGCTACACGTGGCTTGGTGTATAGTACTGCACTCGGGGAGAGGAATATGTGAGCTACACGCGGCTTGGTGTATAGTACTGCACTCGGGGAGAGGAATACGTGAGCTACACGCGGCTTGGTGTACAGTACTGCACTCGGGGAGAGGAATATGTGACCTACACGCGGCTTGGTGTATAGTACTGCACTGTGGGAGAGGAATATGTGAGCTACACGCGGCTTGGTGTATAGTACTGCACTCGGGGAGAGGAATATGTGGGCTACACGCGGCTTGGTGTGTAGTACTGCACTCGGGGAGAGGAATATGTGAACTACACGCAGCTTGGTGTACAGTACTGCACTCGGGGAGAGGAATATGTGGGCTACACGCTGCTTGGTGTGTAGTACTGCACTCGGGGAGAGGAATATGTGAGCTACACGCGGCTTGGTGTATAGTACTGCACTCGGGGAGAGGAATATGTGAGCTACACGCAGCTTGGTGTATAGTACTGCACTCGGGGAGAGGAATATGTGAGCTCAACGCGGCTTGGTGTACAGTACTGCACTCGGGGAGAGGAATATGTGAGCTACACACAGCTTGGTGTACAGTACTGCACTGTGGGAGAGGAATATGTGAGCTACACGTGGCTTGGTGTATAGTACTGCACTCGGGGAGAGGAATATGTGAGCTACACGCGGCTTGGTGTATAGTACTGCACTCGGGGAGAGGAATATGTGAGCTACACGTAGCTTGGTGTACAGTACTGCACTCGGGGAGAGGAATATGTGAGCTCAACGCGGCTTGGTGTACAGTACTGCACTCGGGGAGAGGAATATGTGAGCTACACGTGGCTTGGTGTATAGTACTGCACTCGGGGAGAGGAATGTGTGAGTTACACGCGGCTTGGTGTACAGTACTGCACTGTGGGAGAGGAATATGTGAGCTACACGTGGCTTGGTGTATAGTACTGCACTCGGGGAGAGGAATATGTGAGCTACACGCGGCTTGGTGTATAGTACTGCACTCAGGGAGAGGAATATGTGAGCTACACGTGGCTTGGTGTACAGTACTGCACTCGGGGAGAGGAATATGTGAGCTACACGCGGCTTGGTGTACAGTACTGCACTCGGGGAGAGGAATATGTGAGCTACACGCAGCTTGGTGTATAGTACTGCACTAGGGGAGAGGAATATGTGAGCTCAACGCGGCTTGGTGTACAGTACTGCACTCGGGGAGAGGAATATGTGAGCTACACGTGGCTTGGTGTACAGTACTGCACTCGGGGAGAGGAATATGTGAGCTACACGCAGCTTGGTGTACAGTACTGCACTGTGGGAGAGGAATATGTGAGCTACACGTGGCTTGGTGTATAGTACTGCACTCGGGGAGAGGAATATGTGAGCTACACGCGGCTTGGTGTATAGTACTGCACTCGGGGAGAGGAATATGTGACCTACTCGCGGCTTGGTGTATAGTACTGCACTCGGGGAGAGGAATATGTGAGCTACACGTGGCTTGGTGTATAGTACTGCACTGTGGGAGAGGAATACGTGAGCTACACGCGGCTTGGTGTATAGTACTGCACTCGGGGAGAGGAATATGTGGGCTACACGCGGCTTGGTGTGTAGTACTGCACTCGGGGAGAGGAATATGTGAACTACACGCAGCTTGGTGTATAGTACTGCACACAGGGAGAGGAATATGTGAGCTACACGCGGCTTGGTGTATAGTACTGCACTCGGGGAGAGGAATATGTGAGCTACACGCAGCTTGGTGTATAGTACTGCACTAGGGGAGAGGAATATGTGAGCTACACGCGGCTTGGTGTACAGTACTGCACTCGGGGAGAGGAATATGTGAGCTCAACGCGGCTTGGTGTATAGTACTGCACTCGGGGAGAGGAATATGTGAGCTACACGTGGCTTGGTGTATAGTACTGCACTCGGGGAGAGGAATATGTGAGCTACACGCGGCTTGGTGTATAGTACTGCACTCGGGGAGAGGAATATGTGAGCTCAACGCGGCTTGGTGTACAGTACTGCACTCGGGGAGAGGAATATGTGAGCTACACACAGCTTGGTGTACAGTACTGCACTGTGGGAGAGGAATATGTGAGCTACACGTGGCTTGGTGTATAGTACTGCACTCTGGGAGAGGAATATGTGAGCTACACACAGCTTGGTGTATAGTACTGCACTGTGGGAGAGGAATATGTGAGCTACACACAGCTTGGTGTATACTACTGCACTCGGGGAGAGGAATATGTGAGCTACACGCGGCTTGGTGTATAGTACTGCACTCGGGGAGAGGAATATGTGTGTTACACGCGGCTTGGTGTATAGTACTGCACTCGGGGAGAGGAATATGTGAGCTACACACGGCTTGGTGTATAGTACTGCACTCGGGGAGAGGAATATGTGAGCTACACACGGCTTGGTGTACAGTACTGCACTCGGGGAGAGGAATATGTGAGCTACACGCGGCTTGGTGTATAGTACTGCACTCGGGGAGAGGAATATGTGAGCTACACGTGGCTTGGTGTACAGTACTGCACTCGGGGAGAGGAATATGTGAGCTACACGCGGCTTGGTGTATAGTACTGCACTCGGGGAGAGGAATATGTGAGCTACACGCAGCTTGGTGTATAGTACTGCACTCGGGGAGAGGAATATGTGAGCTACACGCAGCTTGGTGTATAGTACTGCACTAGGGGAGAGGAATATGTGAGCTCAACGTGGCTTGGTGTACAGTACTGCACTCGGGGAGAGGAATATGTGAGCTACACACAGCTTGGTGTACAGTACTGCACTGTGGGAGAGGAATATGTGAGCTACACGTGGCTTGGTGTATAGTACTGCACTCGGGGAGAGGAATATGTGAGCTACACGCGGCTTGGTGTATAGTACTGCACTCGGGGAGAGGAATATGTGAGCTCAACGCGGCTTGGTGTACAGTACTGCACTCGGGGAGAGGAATATGTGAGCTACACGTGGCTTGGTGTATAGTACTGCACTCGGGGAGAGGAATATGTGAGCTACACGTGGCTTGGTGTATAGTACTGCACTCGGGGAGAGGAATATGTGAGCTACACGCGGCTTGGTGTATAGTACTGCACTCTGGGAGAGGAATATGTGAGCTACACACAGCTTGGTGTATAGTACTGCACTCTGGGAGAGGAATATGTGAGCTACACACAGCTTGGTGTATACTACTGCACTCGGGGAGAGGAATATGTGAGCTACACGCGGCTTGGTGTATAGTACTGCACTCGGGGAGAGGAATATGTGTGTTACACGCGGCTTGGTGTATAGTACTGCACTCGGGGAGAGGAATATGTGAGCTACACATGGCTTGGTGTATAGTACTGCACTCGGGGAGAGGAATATGTGAGCTACACACGGCTTGGTGTACAGTACTGCACTCGGGGAGAGGAATGTGTGAGCTACACGCGGCTTGGTGTATAGTACTGCACTCGGGGAGAGGAATGTGTGAGCTACACGTGGCTTGGTGTACAGTACTGCACTCGGGGAGAGGAATATGTGAGCTACACGCGGCTTGGTGTACAGTACTGCACTCGGGGAGAGGAATATGTGAGCTACACGCGGCTTGGTGTGTAGTACTGCACTCGGGGAGAGGAATATGTGAGCTACACGCGGCTTGGTGTATAGTACTACACTCGGGGAGAGGAATATGTGAGCTACACGTGGCTTGGTGTATAGTACTGCACTGTGGGAGAGGAATATGTGAGCTACACGTGGCTTGGTGTATAGTACTGCACTGTGGGAGAGGAATATGTGAGCTACACGTGGCTTGGTGTACAGTACTGCACTCGGGGAGAGGAATATGTGACCTACATGCTGCTTGGTGTATAGTACTGCACTCGGGGAGAGGAATATGTGAGCTACACGTGGCTTGGTGTATAGTACTGCACTCGGGGAGAGGAATATGTGAGCTACACGCGGCTTGGTGTACAGTACTGCACTCTGGGAGAGGAATATGTGAGCTACACGCGGCTTGGTGTATAGTACTGCACTCGGGGAGAGGAATATGTGAGCTACACGCGGCTTGGTGTATAGTACTGCACTCGGGGAGAGGAATATGTGAGCTACACGCGGCTTGGTGTATAGTACTGCACTCGGGGAGAGGAATATGTGAGCTACACGCGGCTTGGTGTATAGTACTGCACTCGGGGAGAGGAATATGTGAGCTACACGCGGCTTGGTGTATAGTACTGCACTCGGGGAGAGGAATATGTTACCTACACGCGGCTTGGTGTACAGTACTGCACTCGGGGAGAGGAATATGTGAGCTACACGCGGCTTGGTGTATAGTACTGCACTCGGGGAGAGGAATATGTGAGCTACACGCGGCTTGGTGTACAGTACTGCACTCGGGGAGAGGAATATGTGAGCTACACGCGGCTTGGTGTATAGTACTGCACTCGGGGAGAGGAATATGTGAGCTACACGCGGCTTGGTGTACAGTACTGCACTCGGGGAGAGGAATATGTGAGCTACACGTGGCTTGGTGTATAGTACTGCACTCGGGGAGAGGAATGTGTGAGCTACACGCGGCTTGGTGTATAGTACTGCACTCGGGGAGAGGAATATGTGAGCTACACGTGGCTTGGTGTATAGTACTGCACTCGGGGAGAGGAATATGTGAGCTACACGTGGCTTGGTGTATAGTACTGCACTCGGGGAGAGGAATATGTGAGCTACACGCGGCTTGGTGTATAGTACTGCACTGTGGGAGAGGAATATGTGAGCTACACGTGGCTTGGTGTATAGTACTGCACTCGGGGAGAGGAATATGTGAGCTACACGCGGCTTGGTGTATAGTACTGCACTGTGGGAGAGGAATATGTGAGCTACACGTGGCTTGGTGTATAGTACTGCACTCGGGGAGAGGAATGTGTGAGCTACACGCGGCTTGGTGTATAGTACTGCACTCGGGGAGAGGAATATGTGAGCTACACGCGGCTTGGTGTATAGTACTGCACTGTGGGAGAGGAATATGTGAGCTACACGTGGCTTGGTGTATAGTACTGCACTCGGGGAGAGGAATGTGTGAGCTACACGCGGCTTGGTGTATAGTACTGCACTCGGGGAGAGGAATATGTGAGCTACACGTGGCTTGGTGTATAGTACTGCACTCGGGGAGAGGAATATGTGAGCTACACGTGGCTTGGTGTATAGTACTGCACTCGGGTAGAGGAATATGTGAGCTACACGCGGCTTGGTGTATAGTACTGCACTCGGGTAGAGGAATATGTGAGCTACACGCGGCTTGGTGTTTAGTACTGCACTCGGGGAGAGGATTATGTGAGCTACACGCGGCTTGGTGTACAGTACTGCACTCGGGGAGAGGAATATGTGAGCTACACGTGGCTTGGTGTACAGTACTGCACTCGGGGAGAGGAATATGTGAGCTACACACGGCTTGGTGTACAGTACTGCACTCGGGGAGAGGAATGTGTGAGCTACACGTGGCTTGGTGTACAGTACTGCACTCGGGGAGAGGAATGTGTGAGCTACACGCGGCTTGGTGTATAGTACTGCACTCGGGGAGAGGAATATGTGAGCTACACGCGGCTTGGTGTATAGTACTGCACTCGGGGAGAGGAATATGTGAGCTACATGTGGCTTGGTGTATAGTACTGCACTCGGGGAGAGGAATATGTGACCTACACGTGGCTTGGTGTATAGTACTGCACTGTGGGAGAGGAATGTGTGAGCTACACGCGGCTTGGTGTATAGTACTGCACTCGGGGAGAGGAATATGTGAGCTACACGCGGCTTGGTGTATAGTACTGCACTCGGGGAGAGGAATATGTGAGCTATGCGTGGCTTGGTGTATAGTACTGCACTCGGGGAGAGGAATAATAAGAATTTACTCACCGGTAATTCTATTTCTCGTAGTCCGTAGTGGATGCTGGGAACTCCGTAAGGACCATGGGGAATAGACGGCTCCGCAGGAGACTGGGCACATCTAAAGAAAGAATTAGGACTATCTGGTGTGCACTGGCTCCTCCCCCTATGACCCTCCTCCAAGCCTCAGTTAGGACACTGTGCCCGGAAGAGCTGACACAATAAGGAAGGATTTTGAATCCCGGGTAAGACTCATACCAGCCACACCAATCACACCGTATAACTCGTGATAGGAACCCCGGTTAACAGTATGATAACAAAAGGAGCCTCTGAACAGATGGCTCGCAATAATAACCCAATTAGTTAACAATAACTATGTACAAGTATTGCAGACAATCCGCACTTGGGATGGGCGCCCAGCATCCACTACGGACTACGAGAAATAGAATTACCGGTGAGTAAATTCTTATTTTCTCTGACGTCCTAGTGGATGCTGGGAACTCTGTAAGGACCATGGGGTCATACCAAAGCTCCCAAACGGGCGGGAGAGTGCGGATGACTCTGCAGCACCGAATGAGAGAACTCAAGGTACTCCTCAGCCAGGATATCAAATTTGTAGAATTTTGCAAACGTGTTTGCCGCTGACCAAGTAGCAGCTCGGCAAAGTTGTAAAGCCGAGACCCCTCGGGCAGCCGCCCAAGAAGAGCCCACCTTCCTTGTGGAATGGGCTTTTACAGATTTAGGCTGCGGTAGTCCTACCGCAAAATGCGCCAGCTGAATAGTGCTACAAATCCAGCGCGCAATAGTCTGCTTAGAAGCAGGGGCACCCAGTTTGTTGGGTGCATACAGGATAAACAGCGAGTCAGTTTTCCCGACTCCAGCCGTCCTGGAAACATAAATTTTCAGGGCCCTGACTACGTCCAGTAACTTGGAATCCTCCAAGTTCCCAGTAGCCGCAGGCACCACAATAGGTTGGTTCAAGTGAAAAGCTGATACCACCTTCGGGAGAAATTGAGGACGAGTCCTCAATTCTGCCCTATCCATATGGAAAATCAGATAAGGGCTTTTATAGGACAAAGCCGCCAATTCTGACACACGCCTGGCCGAAGCCAGGGCCAACAGCATGACCACTTTCCACGTGAGATATTTCAAATCCACAGTCTTAAGTGGTTCAAACCAATGTGATTTCAGGAACTCCAAAACCACATTGAGATCCCAAGGTGCCACTGGGGGCACAAAAGGAGGCTGAATATGCAGAACTCCCTTGACAAAAGTCTGAACTTCAGGCAGGGAAGCCAGTTCTTTCTGGAACAAAATCGACAGGGCCGAAATCTGGACCTTAATGGACCCCAATTTGAGGCCCAACGTCACCCCTGTTTGCAGGAAATGCAGGAATCGACCCAGTTGAAATTCCTCCGTTGGGGCCTTCCTGGCCTCACACCACGCAACATATTTTCGCCAAATGCGGTGATAATGGTTCGCGGTGACATCCTTCCTGGCTTTGATCAGGGTAGGAATGACTTCCTCCGGAATACCCTTTTCCTTCAGGATCCGGTGTTCAACCGCCATGCCGTCAAACGCAGCCGCGGTAAGTCTTGGAACAGACAGGGCCCCTACTGCAGCAGGTCCTGTCTGAGCGGCAGAGGCCAAGGGTCCTCTGAAAGCATCTCTTGAAGTTCCGGGTACCAAGCTCTTCTTGGCCAATCCGGAACCACGAGTATAGTTTTCACTCCTCGCCTTCGTATTATTCTCAGTACCTTGGGAATGAGAGGCAGAGGAGGAAACACATAAACCGACTGGTACACCCACGGCGTTACTAGAGCGTCCACAGCGATCGCCTGAGGGTCCCTTGACCTGGCGCAATATCTTTTTAGCTTTTTGTTGAGGCGGGACGCCATCATGTCCACCTGTGGTCTTTCCCACCGGTGTACAATCATTTGGAAGACTTCTGGATGAAGTCCCCATTCTCCCGGGTGGAGGTCGTGCCTGCTGAGGAAGTCTGCTTCCCAGTTGTCCACTCCCGGAATGAACACTGCTGTCAGTGCTAACACATGATTTTCCGCCCATCGGAGAATCCTTGTGGCTTCTGCCATTGCCCTCCTGCTTCTTGTGCCGCCCTGTCTGTTTACATGGGCGACCGCCGTGATGTTGTCTGATTGAATCAGTACCGACTGGTTCTGAAGCAGGGGCCTTGCTTGGCTTAGGGCATTGTAGATGGCCCTTAGCTCCAGAATATTTATGTGAAGCGAAATCTCCTGATCTGACCACAGTCCTTGGAAATTTCTTCCCTGTGTGACTGCCCCCCAGCCCCGAAGGCTGGCATCCGTGGTCACCAGGACCCAGTCCTGTATTCCGAATCTGCGGCCCTCTAGTAGATGAGCCCTCTGCAGCCACCACAGCAGCGACATCCTGGTCCTTGCCGACAGGGTTATCCGCTGTTGCATCTGGAGATGGGACCCGGACCATTTGTCCAACAGGTCCCACTGGAAAGTCCTTGCGTGGAACCTTCCGAATGGAATTGCTTCGTACGAAGCGACCATTTTTCCCAGGACTCGTGTGCATTGATGTACCGACACCTGTCCTGGTTTTAGGAGGTGTCTGACTAGAGATGACAACTCCTCGGCTTTTTCCACTGGAAGAAACACTTTTTTCTGGTCTGTGTCCAGAATCATTCCCAGGAACAGAAGACGTGTCGTCGGGACCAGCTGTGACTTTGGAATATTGAGAATCCAGCCGTGCTGTTGTAGCACTTCCCGAGAAAGTGCTAAGCCCACTACCAACTGTTCTTTGGACCTCGCCTTTATCAGGAGATCGTCCAAGTACGGGATAATTAAAACTCCCTTCTTGCGAAGGAGTATCATCATTTCGGCCATTACCTTGGTAAAGACCCTCGGTGCCTTGGATAACCCAAACGGCAGCGTCTGGAACTGATAGTGACAGTCCTGTACCACAAATCTGAGGTACTCCTGGTGAGGAGGGTAAATGGGGACATGTAAGTACGCATCCTTGATGTCCAGGGAGACCATGTAATCCCCCTCTTCCAGGCTCGCAATAACCGCCCTGAGCGATTCCATCTTGAACTTGAACTTTTTGATATGTGTTCAAGGCTTTTAAATTTAAGATGGGTCTCACCGAACCGTCCGGTTTCGGTACCACAAACATTGTGGAATAGTAACCCTTTCCTTGCTGAAGGAGGGGTACCTTGACAATCACTTGCTGTGAATACAGTTTTTGGATAGCCACCAACACTGCCTCCCTGGCAGAGGGAGTTGCGGGTAAGGCAGATTTTAGAAAACGGCGGGGGGGGGGGGGGATGTCTCGAATTCCAGCCTGTACCCCTGAGATACTACTTGAAGGGTCCAGGGATCCACCTGTGAGAGAGCCCACTGTGTGCTGATATTTCTGAGACGAGCCCCCACCGTACCCGGGTCCGCCTGTGAAGCCCCAGCGTCATGCTGTGGACTTACCGGACGCGGGGGAGGACTTTTGCTCTTGGGAACTGGCTGTATGCTGCAGCTTTTTCCCTCTACCTTTGCCTCTCGGTAGAAAGGACGCGCCTCGAGCCCTCTTGTGTTTTTGGGGCCGAAAGGACTGTACTTGATAATACGGTGCTTACTTTTGCTGTGGGGTAGCTTGTGGCAAAAATGTCGATTTCCCAGCCGTAGCTGTGGAAACGAGGTCTGAGAGACCATCCCCAAACAGTTCTACCCCCTTATAAGGCAAAACTTCCATGTGCCTTTTGAATCGGCATCACCGGACCACTGCCGAGTCCATAACCCCCTTCTGGCGGCAATGGACATTGAACTTATTTTTGATGCCAGCCGGCAAATATCCCTCTGTGCATCACGCATGTATAAGACAGCGTCTTTTATATGCTCTACTGTCAGCAAAATATTGTCCCTATCTAGGGTATCAATATTATCCAACAGGGAATCTGACCACGCAGCAGCAGCACTGCACATCCATGCTGATGCAATCGCTGGTCGCAATATAATGCCCGTGTGTGTATATATAGCTTTTAGGGTAGCTTCCTGCTTTCTATCGGCAGGATCCTTTAGGGCGGCCGTATCCGGAGACGGTAGTGCCACCTGTTTTGATAAACGTGTAAGCGCTTTAAATTATACTTTCTTTCTAGGAGCTCAGGAGAGCCCCTAGTGTGCATCCAGCTCAGCCGGGCACAGAAATCTAACTGAGGCTTGGAGGAGGGTCATAGGGGGAGGAGCCAGTGCACACCAGATAGTCCTAATTCTTTCTTTAGATGTGCCCAGTCTCCTGCGGAGCCGTCTATTCCCCATGGTCCTTACGGAGTTCCCAGCATCCACTAGGACGTCAGAGAAATGTGAGCTACACGCGGCTTGGTGTACAGTACTGCACTCGGGGAGAGGAATATGTGAGCTACACGTGGCTTGGTGTATAGTACTGCACTCGGGGAGAGGAATATGTGAGCTACACGTGGCTTGGTGTATAGTACTGCACTGTGGGAGAGGAATATGTGAGCTACACGTGGCTTGGTGTATAGTACTGCACTGTGGGAGAGGAATATGTGAGCTACACGCGGCTTGGTGTACAGTACTGCACTCGGGGAGAGGAATATGTGAGCTACACGTGGCTTGGTGTATAGTACTGCACTGTGGGAGAGGAATATGTGAGCTACACGCGGCTTGGTGTATAGTACTGCACTGTGGGAGAGGAATATGTGAGCTACACGCGGCTTGGTGTATAGTACTGCACTGTGGGAGAGGAATATGTGAGCTACACGTGGCTTGGTCTACAGTACTGCACTCGGGGAGAGGAATATGTGAGCTACACGCGGCTTGGTGTACAGTACTGCACTGTGGGAGAGGAATATGTGAGCTACACGTGGCTTGGTGTATAGTACTGCACTGTGGGAGAGGAATATGTGAGCTACACGCGGCTTGGTGTATAGTACTGCACTGTGGGAGAGGAATATGTGAGCTACACGCGGCTTGGTGTATAGTACTGCACTGTGGGAGAGGAATATGTGAGCTACACGTGGCTTGGTGTACAGTACTGCACTCGGGGAGAGGAATATGTGAGCTACATGCGGCTTGGTGTATAGTACTGCACTCGGGGAGAGGAATATGGGAGCTACACGTGGCTTGGTGTATAGTACTGCACTGTGGGAGAGGAATGTGTGAGCTACACGCGGCTTGGTGTACAGTACTGCACTCGGGGAGAGGAATATGTGAGCTACACGTGGCTTGGTGTACAGTACTGCACTCGGGGAGAGGAATATGTGAGCTACACGCGGCTTGGTGTATAGTACTGCACTCGAGGAGAGGAACATGTGAGCTACACGCGGCTTGGTGTATAGTACTGCACTCGGGGAGAGGAATATGTGAGCTACACACAGCTTGGTGTATAGTACTGCACTCTGGGAGAGGAATATGTGAGCTACACGCGGCTTGGTGTATAGTACTGCACTGTGGGAGAGGAATATGTGAGCTACACGCGGCTTGGTGTATAGTACTGCACTCGGGGAGAGGAATATGTGAGCTACACGTGGCTTGGTGTATAGTACTGCACTGTGGGAGAGGAATATGTGAGCTACACGCGGCTTGGTGTGTAGTACTGCACTCGGGGAGAGGAATATGTGAGCTACATGCGGCTTGGTGTATAGTACTGCACTCGGGGAGAGGAATATGTGAGCTACACGTGGCTTGGTGTACAGTACTGCACTCGAGGAGAGGAATATGTGAGCTACACGCGGCTTGGTGTATAGTACTGCACTCGGGGAGAGGAATATGTGAGCTACACGCGGCTTGGTGTGTAGTACTGCACTCGAGGAGAGGAATATGTGAGCTACACGTGGCTTGGTGTATAGTACTGCACTCGGGGAGAGGAATATGTGAGCTACACGCGGCTTGGTGTACAGTACTGCACTGTGGGAGAGGAATATGTGAGCTACACACAGCTTGGTGTACAGTACTGCACTCGAGGAGAGGAATATGTGAGCTACACGTGGCTTGGTGTATAGTACTGCACTCGGGGAGAGGAATATGTGAGCTACACGTGGCTTGGTGTATAGTACTGCACTCGGGGAGAGGAATGTGTGAGCTACACGCGGCTTGGTGTATAGTACTGCACTGTGGGAGAGGAATATGTGAGCTACACGCGGCTTGGTGTGTAGTACTGCACTCGGGGAGAGGAATATGTGAGCTACACGTGGCTTGGTGTACAGTACTGCACTCGGGGAGAGGAATATGTGAGTTATGCGTGGCTTGGTGTATAGTACTGCACTCGGGGAGAGGAATATGTGAGCTACACGCGGCTTGGTGTACAGTACTGCACTCGGGGAGAGGAATATGTGAGCTACACGTGGCTTGGTGTACAGTACTGCACTGTGGGAGAGGAATATGTGACCTACACGCGGCTTGGTGTACAGTACTGCACTCGGGGAGAGGAATATGTGAGCTACACGCGGCTTGGTGTACAGTACTGCACTGTGGGAGAGGAATATGTGACCTACACGCGGCTTGGTGTACAGTACTGCACTCGGGGAGAGGAATATGTGAGCTACACGTGGCTTGGTGTATAGTACTGCACTCGGGGAGAGGAATATGTGAGCTACACGTGGCTTGGTGTATAGTACTGCACTCGGGGAGAGGAATATGTGAGCTACACGCGGCTTGGTGTATAGTACTGCACTCGGGGAGAGGAATATGTGAGCTACACGCGGCTTGGTGTATAGTACTGCACTCGGGGAGAGGAATGCGTGAGCTACACGCGGCTTTGTGTATAGTACTGCACTCAGGGAGAGGAATATGTGAGCTACACGTGGCTTGGTGTATAGTACTGCACTCAAGGAGAGGAATGTGTGAGCTACACGTGGCTTGGTGTATAGTACTGCACTCGGAGAGGAATATGTGAGCTACACGTGGCTTGGTGTATAGTACTGCACTCGGGGAGAGGAATATGTGAGCTACACGCGGCTTGGTGTATAGTACTGCACTCGGGGAGAGGAATGCGTGAGCTACACGCGGCTTGGTGTATAGTACTGCACTCAAGGAGAGGAATGTGTGAGCTACACACGGCTTGGTGTATAGTACTGCACTCAGGGAGAGGAATATGTGAGCTACACGTGGCTTGGTGTATAGTACTGTACTCGGGGAGAGGAATATGAAAGCTACACGTGGCTTGGTGTATAGTACTGCACTCGGGGAGAGGAATATGTGAGCTACACGCGGCTTGGTGTACAGTACTGCACTCGGGGAGAGGAATATGAAAGCTACACGTGGCTTGGTGTATAGTACTGCACTCGGGGAGAGGAATATGTGAGCTACACGTGGCTTGGTGTATAGTACTGCACTCGGGGAGAGGAATATGTGAGCTACACGCGGCTTGGTGTATAGTACTGCACTCGGGGAGAGGAATACGTGAGCTACACGCGGCTTGGTGTATAGTACTGCACTCGGGGAGAGGAATATGTGAGCTACATGCGGCTTGGTGTATAGTACTGCACTCGGGGAGAGGAATGTGTGAGCTACATGCGGCTTGGTGTATAGTACTGCACTCGGGGAGAGGAATGTGTGAGCTACATGCGGCTTGGTGTACAGTACTGCACTCGGGGAGAGGAATATGTGAGCTACACGCGGCTTGGTGTACAGTACTGCACTCGGGGAGAGGAATATGTGAGCTACATGCGGCTTGGTGTATAGTACTGCACTCGGGGAGAGGAATGTGTGAGCTACATGCGGCTTGGTGTACAGTACTGCACTCGGGGAGAGGAATATGTGAGCTACACGCGGCTTGGTGTACAGTACTGCACTCGGGGAGAGGAATATGGGAGCTACACGTGGCTTGGTGTACAGTACTGCACTCTGGGAGAGGAATATGTGAGCTACATGCGGCTTGGTGTACAGTACTGCACTCGGGGAGAGGAATATGGGAGCTACATGCGGCTTGGTGTACAGTACTGCACTCGGGGAGAGGAATATGGGAGCTACACACGGCTTGGTGTACAGTACTGCACTCGGGGAGAGGAATATGTGAGCTACACGCGGCTTGGTGTACAGTACTGCACTCGGTGAGAGGAATGTGTGAGCTACACGCGGCTTGGTGTACAGTACTGCACTCGGTGAGAGGAATGTGTGAGCTACACGCGGCTTGGTGTACAGTACTGCACTCGGGGAGAGGAATATGTGAGCTACACGCGGCTTGGTGTACAGTACTGCACTCGGGGAGAGGAATATGTGAGTTACACGCGGCTTGGTGTACAGTACTGCACTCGGGGAGAGGAATATGTGAGCTACACGCGGCTTGGTGTACAGTACTGCACTCGGGGAGAGGAATATGTGAGTTACACGCGGCTTGGTGTACAGTACTGCACTCGGGGAGAGGAATATGTGAGCTACACGCGGCTTGGTGTATAGTACTGCACTCGGGGAGAGGAATATGTGAGCTACACGCGGCTTGGTGTATAGTACTGCACTCGGGGAGAGGAATGTGTGAATTACACGCGGCTTGGTGTACAGTACTGCACTCGGGGAGAGGAATGTGTGAGTTACACGCGGCTTGGTGTATAGTACTGCACTCGGGGAGAGGAATGTGTGAGCTACACGCGGCTTGGTGTATAGTACTGCACTGTGGGAGAGGAATATGTGAGCTACACGCGGCTTGGTGTATAGTACTGCACTCGGGGAGAGGAATATGTGAGCTACATGCGGCTTGGTGTATAGTACTGCACTCTGGGAGAGGAATATGTGAGCTACACGCGGCTTAGTGTATAGTACTGCACTCGGGGAGAGGAATATGTGAGCTACACGCGGCTTGGTGTATAGTACTGCACTCGGGGAGAGGAATGTGTGAGCTACACGCGGCTTGGTGTATAGTACTGCACTGTGGGAGAGGAATATGTGAGCTACACGCGGCTTGGTGTATAGTACTGCACTCGGGGAGAGGAATATGTGAGCTACACGCGGCTTGGTGTATAGTACTGCACTCTGGGAGAGGAATATGTGAGCTACACGCGGCTAGGTGTAAAGTACTGCACTCGGGGAGAGGAATATGTTACCTACACGCGGCTTGGTGTACAGTACTGCACTCGGGGAGAGGAACATGTGAGCTACACGCGGCTTGGTGTACAGTACTGCACTCGGGGAGAGGAATATGTGAGCTACACGCGGCTTGGTGTACAGTACTGCACTCGGGGAGAGGAACATGTGAGCTACACGCGGCTTGGTGTATAGTACTGCACTCGGGGAGAGGAATACGTGAGCTACACGCGGCTTGGTGTATAGTACTGCACTCGGGGAGAGGAATATGTGAGCTACACGCGGCTTGGTGTATAGTACTGCACTCGGGGAGAGGAATATGTGAGCTACACGCGGCTTGGTGTATAGTACTGCACTCTGGGAGAGGAATATGTGAGCTACACGCGGCTTGGTGTATAGTACTGCACTCGGGGAGAGGAATATGTGAGCTACACGTGGCTTGGTGTATAGTACTGCACTCGGGGAGAGGAATATGTGAGCTACACGCGGCTTGGTGTATAGTACTGCACTCGGGGAGAGGAATATGTGAGCTACACGTGGCTTGGTGTATAGTACTGCACTCGGGGAGAGGAATATGTGAGCTACACGCGGCTTGGTGTACAGTACTGCACTCGGGGAGAGGAATATGTGAGCTACACGCGGCTTGGTGTATAGTACTGCACTCGGGGAGAGGAATATGTGAGCTACACGTGGCTTGGTGTATAGTACTGCACTCGGGGAGAGGAATATGTGAGCTACACGCGGCTTGGTGTATAGTACTGCACTCGGGGAGAGGAATATGTGATTACATTGCCAGCCCTTGGACAGTTGATTTATGAAAGTTACACCGAGAGCTCTTGGGCAGGTTGTGTGTCACAGTGTGTGTAATGCACAAGCCTATTTACCTAAAGCCTGGGTCCATTCCTACAAAATGCAATGACAAAGCACCCTGTAGTGATAAAAAATATGTAGGAGCGGAGAAGCAGTGTGTACCTGGTGGGTGTACTTGGTGGGTGTACCTGGTGGGTGTACCTGGTGGGTGTGGAGGCAGCAGAATAATAGACAGGTGAAGCACAGCACAGGTATCTTACATAGTTTATTCTTCTGGAGAATCCAGGGTTGGGCGAGTTACAGGAGCTTGTCCTTGGTCTATGACCTTCCCCTGCTCCCCAGGACTGTCTCTCATTCTTCTGATGAATAGGGAATAATGGAGGCCTCATTCCTAGTGTGTCTGATGCACTACCTACGGTACGAGGAAAGAGCCATAACCGTCACCAGCAGGGTGATGAGACCCAGGCACGCTGTGGCTGTAGCAGTAAACAAATTGGGGTACTGTAGCTGGCAGTACCACAGGATGAATAGAACCAGTCCGAGTAGTGGCACCAGCAGACTACCAATGTTTAGAGGGACCTGGTCCAGCTCGGCACCACTACGTCCTGAAGGTGATGCATGGGGAGAGATGTGGCAATGAAGCACACAGCCGTCTGTAAGCTGGAGAGACGCCACACTTTGAGAGTCATCTCGCAGGAGCTGGCCTTGGTAGATGAGGCGGACGCGCGACTCCTGTTCCGGAAACTGGCTCCTGTATCAGGGAAAAGCAAGAAATTGTGATCAGGACAGACTAATACAACATGGCATCATTTATCCATTAAGGATCCCCTTCCGGAAAGCCGTGACACTAAATGAGGCATTATAGTAGTGTATGGCACAATTCCCAGGTGGTAACCAGTGGCCAGAATCTGGAACACAGAAATACAGCTCTTCTTTCCCCCCGCAGAACTCAAAATCACTTTACAGACATCAGGTACATCGTACAAGGACTGAACTGTTGAGCAAGACTACTCAGATTGATGACCTAGGCCAGTGGTGGCCAACTCATTTTATACCAGGAGCATGACCGAGCTGCAACAAGTCCATGACACATTTCTGCACACGCATCAGGCCGACTCTCTGATGTATCTGAAAATATATTTTCCTTCCTTGAGTCTGACTGGTCGGCCACCTCTGGTCAAGGTAGAGTAGAGGAATGGGCAAGAGAGCGTGGTAATTACAGTCTAATTCCACACAATGCAAAATCATGCACTCGGGTCTCAGAAATCCAACGGCTAAATATAGTATTAATGACATTATACTGGAGGAGGGGGAAAGGGTTCTAGGAGTCACTATTTCAGGTGACATAAAGGATAAATATAGTATTAATGGCACTATACTGGAAACTACTGAGGAGGAAAGGGATCTAGGAGTCACTATCTCAGGTGACATAAAGGATAAATATAGTATTAATGGCACTATACTGGGAACTACTGAGGAGGAAAGGGATCTAGGAGTCACTATTTCAGGTGACATAAAGGATAAATATAGTATTAATGGCACTATACTGGAAACTACTGAGGAGGAAAGGGATCTAGGTGTCACTATTTCAGGTAACATAAAGGATAAATATAGTATTAATGGCACTATACTGGAAACTACTGAGGAGGAAAGGGATCTAGGAGTCACTATTTCAGGTGACATAAAGGGTAAATATAGTATTAATGGCACTATACTGGAAACTACTGAGGAGGAAAGGGATCTAGCAGTCACTATTTCAGGTGACATAAAGGATAAATATAGTATTAAAAATGACACTATACTGGGAACTACTGAGGAGGAAAGGGATCTAGGAGTCACTATTTCAGGTGACATAAAGGATAAATATAGTATTAGTGGCACTATTCTGGAAACTACTGAGGAGGAAAGGGATCTAGGAGTCACTATTTCAGGTGACATAA
The DNA here is from genome assembly GCF_028390025.1 of Pseudophryne corroboree. Classification (NCBI taxonomy): domain Eukaryota; kingdom Metazoa; phylum Chordata; class Amphibia; order Anura; family Myobatrachidae; genus Pseudophryne; species Pseudophryne corroboree. The sequence continues at coordinate 134,123 of NW_026967814.1, read as the reverse complement.
AGGATAAATATATGATTAATGGCACTATACTGGAAACTACTGAGGAGGAAAGGGATCTAGGAGTCACTATTTCAGGTGACATAAAGGATTAATATAGTATTAATGGCACTATACTGGAAACTACTGAGGAGGAAAGGTATCTAGGAGTCACTATTTCAGGTGACCTAAAGGATAAATATATGATTAATGGCACTATACTGGAAACTACTGAGGAGGAAAGGGATCTAGGAGTCACTATTTCAGGTGACATAAAGGATAAATATAGTATTAATGGTACTATACTGGAAACTACTGAGGAGGAAAGGGATCTAGTAATCACTATATCGGGTGACATAAAGGATAAATATAGTATAATGACACTATACTGGGAACTACTGAGGAGGAAAGGGATCTAGGAGTCACTATTTCAGGTGACATAAAGGATAAATATAGTATTAATGGCGCTATACTGGAAACTACTGTGGAGGAAAGGGATCTAGGAGTCACTATTTCAGGTGACATAGGATAAATATAGTATTACTGGCACTATACTGGAAACTACTGAGGAGGAAAGGTATCTAGGAGTCACTATTTCAGGTGACATAAAGGATAAATATAGTATTAATGGCACTATACTGGAAACTACTGAGGAGGAAAGGGATCTATGAGTCACTATCTCAGGTGACATAAAGGATAAATATAGTCTTAATGGCACTATACTGGGAACTACTGAGGAGGAAAGGGATCTAGGAGTCACTATTTCAGGTGACATAAAGGATAAATATAGTAATAATGGCACTATACTGGAAACTACTGAGGAGGAAAGGGATCTAGGAGTCACTATCTCAGGTGACATAAAGGATAAATATAGTATTAATGGCACTATACTGGGAACTACTGAGGAGGAAAGGGATCTAGCAGTCACTATTTCAGGTGACATAAAGGATAAATATATGATTAATGGCACTATACTGGAAACTACTGAGGAGGAAAGGGATCTAGGAGTCACTATTTCAGGTGACATAAAGGATAAATATAGTATTACTGGCACTATACTGGAAACTACTGAGGAGGAAAGGTATCTAGGAGTCACTATTTCAGGTGACATAAAGGATAAATATAGTATTAATGGCACTATACTGGAAACTACTGAGGAGGAAAGGGATCTATGAGTCACTATCTCAGGTGACATAAAGGATAAATATAGTCTTAATGGCACTATACTGGGAACTACTGAGGAGGAAAGGGATCTAGGAGTCACTATTTCAGGTGACATAAAGGATAAATATAGTAATAATGGCACTATACTGGAAACTACTGAGGAGGAAAGGGATCTATGAGTCACTATCTCAGGTGACATAAAGGATAAATATAGTCTTAATGGCACTATACTGGGAACTACTGAGGAGGAAAGGGATCTAGGAGTCACTATTTCAGGTGACAAAGGATAAATATAGTAATAATGGCACTATACTGGAAACTACTGAGGAGGAAAGGGATCTATGAGTCACTATCTCAGGTGACAAAGGATAAATATAGTCTTAATGGCACTATACTGGGAACTACTGAGGAGGAAAGGGATCTAGGAGTCACTATTTCAGGTGACATAAAGGATAAATATAGTAATAATGGCACTATACTGGAAACTACTGAGGAGGAAAGGGATCTATGAGTCACTATCTCAGGTGACATAAAGGATAAATATAGTCTTAATGGCACTATACTGGGAACTACTGAGGAGGAAAGGGATCTAGGAGTCACTATTTCAGGTGACATAAAGGATAAATATAGTAATAATGGCACTATACTGGAAACTACTGAGGAGGAAAGGGATCTATGAGTCACTATCTCAGGTGACATAAAGGATAAATATAGTATTAATGGCACTATACTGGGAACTACTGAGGAGGAAAGGGATCTAGGAGTCACTATTTCAGGTGACAAAGGATAAATATAGTATTAATGGCACTATACTGGAAACTACTGAGGAGGAAAGGGATCTAGGAGTCACTATTTCAGGTGACATAAAGGATAAATATAGTATTAATGGCACTATACTGGAAACTACTGAGGAGGAAATGGATCTAGGAGTCACTATTTCAGGTGACATAAAGGATAAATATAGTCTTAATGGCACTATACTGGGAACTACTGAGGAGGAAAGGGATCTAGGAGTCACTATTTCAGGTGACATAAAGGATAAATATAGTAATAATGGCACTATACTGGAAACTACTGAGGAGGAAAGGGATCTAGGAGTCACTATTTCAGGTAACATAAAGGATAAATATAGTATTAATGGCACTATACTGGGAACTACTGAGGATAGGGATCTAGGAGTCACTATCTCAGGTGACACAAAGGATAAATATAGTATTAATGACGCTATACTGGAAACTACTGAGGAGGAAAGGGATCTAGGAGTCACTATTTCAGGTGACATAAAGGATAAATATAGTATTAATGGCACTATACTGGAAACTACTGAGGAGGAAAGGGATCTAGGAGTCACTATTTCAGGTGACATAAAGGATAAATATAGTATTAATGGCTCTATACTGGAAACTACTGAGGAGGAAAGGGATCTAGGAGTCACTATTTCAGGTGACATAAAGGATAAATATAATATTAATGGCGCTATACTGGGAACTACTGAGGAGGAAAGGGATCTAGGATTCACTATCTCAGGTGACATAAAGGATAAATATAGTATTAATGGAGCTATACTGGAAACTACTGAGGAGGAAAGGGATCTAGGAGTCACTATTTCAGGTGACAAAGGATAAATATAGTATTAATGGCACTATACTGGGAACTACTGAGGAGGAAAGGGATCTAGGAGTCACTATCTCAGGTGACATAAAGGATAAATATAGTATTAATGGATTAGTATTAATGGCACTATACTGGAACTACTGAGGAGGAAAGGGATCTAGGAGTCACTATTTCAGGTGACATAAAGGATAAATATAGTATTAATGGAGCTATACTGGAAACTACTGAGGAGGAAAGGGATCTAGGAGTCACTATCTCAGGTGACATAAAGGATAAATATAGTATTAATGGCACTATACTGGAAACTACTGAGGAGGAAAGGGATCTAGGAGTCACTATTTCAGGTGACATAAAGGATAAATATAGTATTAATGGAGCTATACTGGAAACTACTGAGGAGGAAAGGGATCTAGGAGTCACTATCTCAGGTGACATAAAGGATAAATATAGTATTAATGGCACTATACTGGAAACTACTGAGGAGGAAAGGGATCTAGGAGTCACTATTTCAGGTGACAAAGGATAAATATAGTATTACTGGCACTATACTGGAAACTACTGAGGAGGAAAGGGATCTAGGAGTCACTATCTCAGGTGACATAAAGGATAAATATAGTATTAATGGCGCTATACTGGAAACTACTGAAGAGGAAAGGGATCTAGGAGTCACTATCTCAGGTGACATAAAGGATAAATATAGTATTAATGGCACTATACTGGAAACTACTGAGGAGGAAAGGGATCTAGGAGTCACTATCTCAGGTGACATAAAGGATAAATATAGTATTAATGGCACTATACTGGAAACTACTGAGGAGGAAAGGGATCTAGGAGTCACTATTTCAGGTGACATAAAGGATAAATATAGTCTTAATGGCACTATACTGGAAACTACTGAGGAGGAAAGGGATCTAGGAGTCACTATTTCAGGTGACAAAGGATAAATATAGTATTAATGGCACTATACTGGAAACTACTGAGGAGGAAAGGGATCTAGGAGTCACTATTTCAGGTGACATAAAGGATAAATATAGTCTTAATGGCACTATACTGGAAACTACTGAGGAGGAAAGGGATCTTGGAGTCACTATTTCAGGTGACATAAAGGATAAATATAGTCTTAATGGCACTATACTGGAAACTACTGAGGAGGAAAGGGATCTAGGAGTCACTATTTCAGGTGACATAAAGGATAAATATAGTCTTAATGGCACTATACTGGAAACTACTGAGGAGGAAAGGGATCTAGGAGTCACTATCTCAGGTGACATAAAGGATAAATATAGTATTAATGGCACTATACTGGGAACTACTGAGGAGGAAAGGGATCTAGGAGTCACTATTTCAGGTGACATAAAGGATAAATATAGTGTTAATGTCACTATACTGGGAACTACTGAGGAGGAAAGGGATCTAGGAGTCACTATCTCAGGTGACACAAAGGATAAATATAGTATTAATGACGCTATACTGGAAACTACTGAGGAGGAAAGGGATCTAGGAGTCACTATTTCAGGTGACAAAGGATAAATATAGTATTAATGGCACTATACTGGAAACTACTGAGGAGGAAAGGGATCTAGGAGTCACTATCTCAGGTGACATAAAGGATAAATATAGTATTAATGGCTCTATACTGGAAACTACTGAGGAGGAAAGGGATCTAGGAGTCACTATCTCAGGTGACATAAAGGATAAATATAGTATTAATGGCACAATACTGGAACTACTGAGGAGGAAAGGGATCTAGGAGTCACTATTTCAGGTGACATAAAGGATAAATATAGTATTAATGGCACTATACTGGGGACTACTGATGAGGAAAGGGATCTAGGAGTCACTATCTCAGGTGACATAAAGGATAAATATAGTATTAATGGAGCTATACTGGAAACTACTGAGGAGGAAAGGGATCTAGGAGTCACTATTTCAGGTGACATAAAGGATAAATATAGTATTAATGGCACTATACTGGAAACTACTGAGGAGGAAAGGGATCTAGGAGTCTCTATTTCAGGTGACATAAAGGATAAATATAGTATTAATGTCACTATACTGGGAACTACTGAGGAGGAAAGGGATCTAGGAGTCACTATTTCAGGTGACAAAGGATAAATATAGTATTAATGGAGCTATACTGGAAACTACTGAGGAGGAAAGGGATCTAGGAGTCACTATCTCAGGTGACATAAAGGATAAATATAGTATTAATGGCACTATACTGGAAACTACTGAGGAGGAAAGGGATCTAGGAGTCACTATTTCAGGTGACATAAAGGATAAATATAGTATTACTGTCACTATACTGGAAACTACTGAGGAGGAAAGGGATCTAGGAGTCACTATCTCAGGTGACATAAAGGATAAATATAGTATTAATGGCGCTATACTGGAAACTACTGAGGAGGAAAGGGATCTAGGAGTCACTATCTCAGGTGACAAAGGATAAATATAGTATTAATGGCACTATACTGGACACTACTGAGGAGGAAAGGGATCTAGGAGTCACTATTTCAGGTGACATAAAGGATAAATATAGTATTAATGGCACTATACTGGAATTACTGAGGAGGAAAGGGATCTAGGAGTCACTATCTCAGGTGACAAAGGATAAATATAGTATTAATGGCACTATACTGGAACTACTGAGGAGGAAAGGGATCTAGGAGTCACTATTTCAGGTGACATAAAGGATAAATATAGTATTAATGGCACTATACTGGAAACTACTGAGGAGGAAAGGGATCTAGGAGTCACGATCTCAGGTGACATAAAGGATAAATATAGTATTAATGGCGCTATACTGGGGACTACTGAGGAGGAAAGGGATCTAGGAGTCACTATCTCAGGTGACATAAAGGATAAATATAGTATTAATGGCGCTATACTGGGAACTACTGAGGAGGAAAGGGATCTAGGAGTCACTATTACAGGTGACATAAAGGATAAAATAAGAATTTACTTACCGATAATTCTATTTCTCGTAGTCCGTAGTGGATGCTGGGAACTCCGTAAGGACCATGGGGAATAGCGGCCCCGCAGGAGACTGGGCACAAAAGTAAAGCTTTAGGACTACCTGGTGTGCACTGGCTCCTCCCCCTATGACCCTCCTCCAAGCCTCAGTTAGGATACTGTGCCCGGACGAGCGTACACAATAAGGAAGGATTTTGAATCCCGGGTAAGACTCATACCAGCCACACCAATCACACCGTACAACCTGTGATCTGAACCCAGTTAACAGCATGATAACAGAGGAGCCTCTGAAAAGATGGCTCACAACAATAATAACCCGATTTTTGTAACAATAACTATGTACAAGTATTGCAGACAATCCGCACTTGGGATGGGCGCCCAGCATCCACTACGGACTACGAGAAATAGAATTATCGGTAAGTAAATTCTTATTTTCTCTGACGTCCTAGTGGATGCTGGGAACTCCGTAAGGACCATGGGGATTATACCAAAGCTCCCAAACGGGCGGGAGAGTGTGGATGACTCTGCAGCACCGATGAGAGAGAACTCCAGGTCCTCCTCAGCCAGGGTATCAAATTTGTAGAATTTAGCAAACGTGTTTGCCCCTGACCAAGTAGCTGCTCGGCAAAGTTGTAAAGCCGAGACCCCTCGGGCAGCCGCCCAAGATGAGCCCACCTTCCTTGTGGAATGGGCTATTACAGATTTTGGCTGTGGCAGGCCTGCCACAGAATGTGCAAGCTGAATTGTACTACAAATCCAACGAGCAATAGTCTGCTTAGAAGCAGGAGCACCCAGCTTGTTGGGTGCATACAGGATAAACAGCGAGTCAGATTTTCTGACTCCAGCCGTCCTGGAAACATATATTTTCAGGGCCCTGACTACGTCCAGCAACTTGGAGTCCTCCAAGTCCCTAGTAGCTGCAGGTACCACAATAGGCTGGTTCAAGTGAAACGCTGAAACCACCTTAGGGAGAAATTGAGGACGAGTCCTCAATTCTGCCCTGTCCGTATGAAAAATTAGGTAAGGGCTTTTATAGGATAAAGCCGCCAATTCTGAGACACGCCTGGCTGAAGCCAGTTCTTTCTGGAAGAAAATCGACAGGGCCGAAATTTGAACCTTAATGGACCCTAATTTTAGGCCCATAGACAGTCCTGTTTGCAGGAAATGCAGGAAACGACCCAGTTGAAATTCCTCTGTAGGGGCCTTCCTGGCCTCGCACCACGCAACATATTTACGCCAAATGCGGTGATAATGCTGTACGGTTACATCCTTCCTGGCTTTGATCAGGGTAGGGATGACTTCATCCGGAATGCCTTTTTCCTTCAGGATCCGGCGTTCAACCGCCATGCCGTCAAACGCAGCCGCGGTAAGTCTTGGAACAGACAGGGTCCCTGCTGGAGCAGGTCCTTTCTTAGAGGTAGAGGCCACGGGTCCTCTGTGAGCATCTCTTGAAGTTCCGGGTACCAAGTCCTTCTTGGCCAATCCGGAGCCACGAGTATAGTCCTTACTCCTCTCCTTCTTATGATTCTCAGTACCTTGGGTATGAGAGGCAGAGGAGGGAACACATACACTGACTGGTACACCCACGGTGTTACCAGAGCGTCCACAGCTATTGCCTGAGGGTCCCTTGACCTGGCGCAATACCTGTCTAGTTTTTTGTTGAGACGGGACGCCATCATGTCTACCTTTGGTTTTTCCCAACGGTTCACAATCATGTGGAAGACTTCTGGGTGAAGTCCCCACTCTCCCGGGTGGAGGTCGTGTCTGCTGAGGAAGTCTGCTTCCCAGTTGTCCACTCCCGGAATGAATACTGTTGACAGTGCTATCACATGATTTTCCGCCCAGTGAAGAATCCTTGCAACTTCTGCCATTGCCCTCCTGCTTCTTGTGCCACCCTGTCTGTTTACGTGGGCGACCGCCGTGATGTTGTCTGATTGGATCAGCACCGGCTGACCTTGAAGCAGAGGTCTTGCTAGGCTTAGAGCATTGTAGATGGCCCTTAGCTCCAGGATATTTATGTGAAGTGATGTCTCCAGGCTTGACCACAAGCCCTGGAAATTTCTTCCCTGTGTGACTGCTCCCCAGCCTCTCAGGCTGGCATCCGTGGTCACCAGGACCCAGTCCTGAATGCCGAATCTGTGGCCCTCTAGAAGATGAGCACTCTGCAACCACCACAGGAGAGACACCCTTGTCCTTGGTGACAAGATTATCCGCTGATGCATCTGAAGATGCGACCCGGACCATTTGTCTAGCAGATCCCACTGGAAGGTTCTTGCGTGGAATCTGCCGAATGCGATTGCTTCGTAAGAAGCCACCATCTTTCCCAGGACCCTTGTGCATTGATGCACTGAGACTTGGCCTGGTTTTAGGAGATTTCTGACTAGTTCGGATAACTCCCTGGCTTTCTCCTCCGGGAGAAACACCTTTTTCTGGACTGTGTCCAGGATCATCCCTAGGAATAGAAGTCGTGTCGTCGGGATCAGCTGCGATTTTGGAATATTGAGAATCCAACCGTGCTGGCGCAGCACTATCTGAGATAGTGCTACCCCGACTTCCAACTGTTCCCTGGATCTTGCCCTTATCAGGAGATCGTCCAAGTAAGGGATAACTAAAACTCCCTTCCTTCGAAGGAGTATCATCATTTCGGCCATTACCTTGGTAAAGACCCGGGGTGCCGTGGACAATCCAAACGGCAGCGTCTGAAACTGATAGTGACAGTTCTGTACCACAAACCTGAGGTACCCTTGGTGAGAAGGGTAAATTGGGACATGTAGGTAAGCATCTTTGATGTCCAGAGACACCATATAGTCCCCTTCTTCCAGGTTTGCAATCACTGCTCTGAGTGACTCCATCTTGAATTTGAACCTTTGTATGTAAGTGTTCAAGGATTTTAGGTTTAAAATTGGTCTCACCGAGCCGTCCGGCTTCGGTACCACAAATAGTGTGGAATAGTACCCCTTTCCCTGTTGTAGGAGGGGTACCTTGATTATCACCTGCTGGGAATATAGCTTGTGAATGGCTTCCAATACTGCCTCCCTGTCTGAGGGAGACGTCGGTAAAGCAGACTTTAGAAAACGGCGAGGGGGAGACGTCTCGAATCTTAATTTGTACCCCTGAGATACCACCTGAAGGATCCAGGGGTCCACTTGCGAGTGGGCCCACTGCGCACTGAACTTCTTGAGACGGGCCCCCACCATGCCTGAGTCCGCTTGTAAAGCCCCAGCGTCATGCTGAGGCGGGAGAGGGCTTTTGTTCCTGGGAACTGGCTGTTTGTTGCAGCCTTTTTCCTCTCCCTCTGCCACGGGGCAGAAATGAGGCGCCTTTTGCCCGCTTGCCCTTATGGGGCCGAAAGGACTGCGCCTGATAATACGGCGTCTTCTTAGGTTGAGAAGCTACCTGGGGTAAAAATGTGGATTTTCCAGCAGTTGCCGTGGCTACCAGGTCTGATAGACCTACCTCAAATAACTCCTCCCCCTTATAAGGCAATACTTCCATGTGCCTTTTAGAATCCGCATCACCTGACCACTGCCGCGTCCATAAACCTCTTCTAACAGAAATGGACAGCGCACTAACTCTTGATGCCAGTCGGCAAATATCCCTCTGTGCATCACGCATATATAGAAATGCATCCCTCAAATGCTCTATAGTCAGTAATATAGTGTCCCTATCTAGGGTATCAATATTTTCAGTCAGGGAATCCGACCACGCCAGGCCCGCACTGCACATCCAGGCCGAGGCGATTGCTGGTCGCAGTATAACACCCGTGTGAGTGTATATACATTTTAGGATATTCTCCAGCTTTCTATCGGCAGGTTCCTTTAGGGCGGCCGTATCAGGAGAGGGTAGTGCTACCTGTTTAGACAAGCGTGTGAGCGCTTTATCCACCCTAGGGGGTGTTTCCCAACGTGCCCTATCCTCTGGCGGGAAAGGGTACGATGCCAATAACCTTTTAGGAATTATCAGTTTTTTATCGGGGGAAACCCACGCCTCATCACACACTTCATTTAATTCCTCGGATACAGAAAAAACTACCGGCAGTTTTTTCTCACCAAACATAATACCCTTTTTAGTGGTACTTGTATTATCAGAGATATGCAAAACATTTTTCATTGCTTCAATCATGTAACGTGTGGCCCTAGTGGAAGTCACGTTTGTCTCCTCATCATCGACACTGGAGTCAGTATCCGTGTCTGTGTCTGCCATTTGAGGTAACGGGCGTTTTAAAGCCCCTGATGGCGTTTGAGACCCCTGGACAGGCACAAGCTGAGTAGCCGGCTGTCTCATGTCGTCAACTGTCTGTCGTAAAGAGCTGACACTGTCACGCAATTCCTTCCATAAGCTCATCCACTCAGGTGTCGACTCCCTAGGGGGTGACAACTCTATAATAGGCAACTGCTCCGCCTCCATCTCATTTTCCTCCTCAAACATGTCGACACAATCGTACCGACACACCGCACACACACAGGGAATGCTCTGATAGAGGACAGGACCCCACTAGCCCTTTGGGGAGACAGAGGGAGAGTATGCCAGCACACACCAGAGCGCTATATATAGACAGGAATACCACTATAAAATGTGCTTTTCCCTTTATAGCTGCTGTTAGTATCAAAACTGCGCCAAATTAGTCCCCCCCTCTCTTTTTTACCCTTTTCTGTAGTGCAGGACTGCAGGGGAGAGTCAGGGAGACGTCCTTCCAGCGGAGCTGTGATGGAAAATGGCGCCCGTGTGCTGAGGAGATAGGCTCCGCCCCCTTCTCGGCGGCCTTTTCTCCCGCTTTTTGGTGAGTTCTGGCAGGGGTTAAAATACATCCATATAGCCCAGGGGGTTATATGTGGTGTATTTATGCCAGCCAAGGTGTTTACATTGCTGCTCAGGGCGCCCCCCCCTAGCGCCCTGCACCCTCAGTGACCGAAGTGTGAAGTGTGCCTGAGTAACAATGGCGCACAGCTGCAGTGCTGTGCGCTACCTTGTTGAAGACTGATGTCTTCTGCCGCCGATTTTTCCGGACCTCTTCTTGCTTCTGGCTCTGTAAGGGGGCCGGCGGCGCGGCTCTGGGACCGAGCTCAGAGGCTGGGCCTGTGTTCGGTCCCTCTGGAGCTAATGGTGTCCAGTAGCCTAAGAAGCCCAAGCTACCACCACTTAGATAGGTTCGCTTCTTCTCCCCTTAGTCCCTCGATGCAGTGAGCCTGTTGCCAGCAGGTCTCACTGAAAATAAAAAACCTAAAACTAAACTTTCACTAAGAAGCTCAGGAGAGCCCCTAGTGTGCACCCTTCTCGGCCGGGCACAAAAATCTAACTGAGGCTTGGAGGAGGGTCATAGGGGGAGGAGCCAGTGCACACCAGGTAGTCCTAAAGCTTTACTTTTGTGCCCAGTCTCCTGCGGAGCCGCTATTCCCCATGGTCCTTACGGAGTTCCCAGCATCCACTAGGACGTCAGAGAAATATAGTATTAATGGCACTATACTGGAAACTACTGAGGAGGAGAGGGATCTAGGAGTCACTATTACAGGTGACATAAAGGATAAATATAGTATTAATGGCGCTATACTGGGAACTACTGAGGAGGAAAGGGATCTAGGAGTCACTATCTCAGGTGATATAAAGGATAAATATAGTATTAATGGCACTATACTGGAGACTACTGAGGAGGAAAGGGATCTAGGAGTCACTATTACAGGTGACATAAAGGATAAATATAGTATTAATGGCGCTATACTGGGAACTACTGAGGAGGAAAGGGATCTAGGAGTCACTATCTCAGGTGACATAAAGGATAAATATAGTATTAATGGCACCATACTGGGAACTACTGAGGAGGAAAGGGATCTAGGAGTCACTATCTCAGGTGACATAAAGGATAAATATAGTATTAATGGCGCTATACTGGAAACTACTGAGGAGGAAAGGGATCTAGGAGTCACTATCTCAGGTGACATAAAGGATAAATATAGTATTAATGGCACTATACTGGAAACTACTGAGGAAAGGGATCTAGGAGTCACTATCTCAGGTGATATAAAGGATAAATATAGTATTAATGGCGCCATACTGGGAACTACTGAGGAGGAAAGGGATCTAGGAGTCACTATTTCAGGTGACAAAGGATAAATATAGTATAAATGGCACTATACTGGAAACTACTGAGGAGGAAAGGGATCTAGGAGTCACTATCTCAGGTGATATAAAGGATAAATATAGTATTAATGGCGCTATACTGGAAACTACTGAGGAGGAAAGGGATCTAGGAGTCACTATTTCAGGTGACAAAGGATAAATATAGTATTAATGGCACTATACTGGAAACTACTGAGGAGGAAAGGGATCTAGGAGTCACTATTTCAGGTGACATAAAGGATAAATATAGCATTAATGGTGTTATACTGGGAACTACTGAGGAGGAGAGGGATCTAGGAGTCACTATCTCAGGTGATATAAAGGATAAATATAGTATAATGGCACTATACTGGGGACTACTGAGGAGGAAAGGGATCTAGGAGTCACTATCTCAGGTGATATAAAGGATAAATATAGTATTAATGGCGCTATACTGGAAACTACTGAGGAGGAAAGGGATCTAGGAGTCACTATTTCAGGTGACAAAGGATAAATATAGTATTAATGGCACTATACTGGAAACTACTGAGGAGGAAAGGGATCTAGGAGTCACTATTTCAGGTGACATAAAGGATAAATATAGCATTAATGGTGTTATACTGGGAACTACTGAGGAGGAGAGGGATCTAGGAGTCACTATCTCAGGTGATATAAAGGATAAATATAGTATAATGGCACTATACTGGGGACTACTGAGGAGGAAAGGGATCTAGGAGTCACTATTTCAGGTGACATAAAGGATAAATATAGTATTAATGGCACTATACTGGAGACTACTGAGGAGGAAAGGGATCTAGGAGTCACTATTTCAGGTGACATAAAGGATAAATATAGTATTAATGGCACTATACTGGGATCTACTGAGGAGGAAAGGGATCTAGGAGTCACTATTTCAGGTGACATAAAGGATAAATATAGTATTAATGGCACTATACTGGGAACTACTGAGGAGGAAAGGGATCTAGGAGTCACTATCTCAGGTGACATAAAGGGTAAATATAGTATTAATGGCGCTATACTGGAAACTACTGAGGAGGAAAGGGATCTAGGAGTCACTATCTCAGGTGACATAAAGGATAAATATAGTATTAATGGCACTATACTGGAAACTACTGAGGAGGAAAGGGATCTAGGAGTCACTGTTTCAGGTGACATAAAGGATAAATATAGTATTAATGGCACTATACTGGGAACTACTGAGGAGGAAAGGGATCTAGGAGTCACTATCTCAGGTGACATAAAGGGTAAATATAGTATAATGGCACTATACTGGAAACTACTGAGGAGGAAAGGGATCTAGGAGTCACTATCTCAGGTGACATAAAGGATAAATATAGTATTAATGGCACTATACTGGAAACTACTGAGGAGGAAAGGGATCTAGGAGTCACTGTTTCAGGTGACATAAAGGATAAATATAGTATTAATGGCACTATACTGGGAACTACTGAGGAGGAAAGGGATCTAGGAGTCACTATTTCAGGTGACATAAAAGCAGGTAAGCAATGTAACAAGGCAATGAGTAAGGTTAGTCAGATGCTTGGCTGCATTAGGAGAGGAATCAGCAGCAGAGAAAGAAGTGATAATGCCACTGTATAGGTCATTGGTACGGCCTCATCTAGAATACTGCTTCCAGTTCTGGAGGCCATATCTTCAAAAGGATATTAATACATTAGAGACTGTACAAAGAAGGGCAACTAAAATGGTGCATGGCCTTTGTGACTGGATGGTTCCGTACGAAAGCACTCACCGCCTCGCGTCCGCCCCCAGTCACAGAATGGAGATTTCGGTCACACGGGACCTGGCCAATTAGGGGATTCCCGCTTACCGTCAGTGGCTCCACCCACTGCACAGTGGGCGTGTATTATGCTGCCACCACCACTCCTTGTAACTGTGACTTCTGGAATCACAGTTCTGCTCTGTATGTGCCGACATGCTGTCTTACCACACCTGTGTGATGTTGACGAATCCTCACTAGTCACTTGACTAGGCCTCTGCACGGTAGCTGCAGGGAGGCGGAGCTTGGAGACGCTGGGTACACCCTGGACAACTGGAAAACGGAGCTAGGTTTCGCCTAGCCCCGCAGGTCAGAAGATGAAGCGGTCGTCTTGAGGCAGAAAATGTTTATTTGGCCAGTCTTAAAAAAAGACTCTTCCCTATTTCTAGGGGCAACAGCAATACAGCAAGATGTTTACAGCAGAAAGTAGTTGGAATACCACCTCTGGAGGGTAACAGGCCTCCTCTTTTTATCTTACTCCAATACACATACCACAAGAGGTAAGCCAACCCTGTTGTTCTCAACCAATTGTTTACTCAGGTGCTGTGAATGCCTTGGCCACATGCACAGCTACCATTGTCCTCTATAGACAGTGGGGAGTGGTCACTCTCCTTTGACCGTCCTATCCTGGAGTGTTGGTAGCCTCCCGGGAGTCGTTCTGTCTATGGCTGGGGGAAGTATTCCCACCTAAACTACTTCCAGGAACCTGCCCGAGGGCCCAGCTCACTATCTGCAGCCTGAATTCGGGCTCGGGCAGCCTAGATCCCAGGTCAGGGTTTCCTGCCCACCAAGGGTGATCCCTATGGAGCTCCAGAAAACCACTCACCTTGTTTTAAAGCTGAGCTGCTCGTCTCTCTCCTAATGGTACTTCCATGTGGGAGGCTAGAGGGGAAGGCATTCCGTTTTTGGGGAAAAGGACTGGGGCAATCCGACAGCCTGCACAGCCACGGATCCCCCCCCCCTCTCCTCCTGGGACACAACCAATTAAGTGCATTACACTTTAAATACAGTTCAAATACACTATACACATTGTTGCTTAAATATACACTGTGCAGGGCACAGGCTCCACATACCCAGGCACTGCAGTGCCTCACCATACAATATTTATGACATTTAAGAACCATTGCTATTTTGCATTTACTGTGCCCAAGCGCTTAGCGCTGGGCTCCCTTAGTCCTGCAGCCTCACTGCTAGGCCTCTCCCCAGGGTCAGCAGGGTGCACCGGGGGGTTAGGGAAGATGGTTGCAGCAGGGGCTAATTGTTGCCTGCACCACTGCTGCCCCCGCGTCACCCAGTGTGGCTAAAATTTCTGCATCGCCGCAGCCTCCCAATCCACTGCCCCTTGCTGAAGCCCGGCAGCCGGGGACGTTTGTCCCGGCCACTGTGGCTCTGTCTCCCTGGAGCGCTGAGACGCCGGGAGCATAGCTCCCGGTCCCCAGCGTCCGATGCACTACACACTCCCCGCTGCATAGGGAGTCCCATGTGAGCAGCACACCCCTGCAGCCAAGCACACTCGTCCCGGCTGCCGCGGCTTGCCACCTCCGTAGTGCTGAGGCACCAGGAGTACACACAGCCCTGCAGCATCGGGACAACTCTCCCGGCTACGGCGACTCCCTCTCTGCCGCAGGCGCCGGGAGTGGAGCTCCCGGTCCCCGGCAGTCAGCACTGAGCGATGCCTTCTCCCCCGGCGCACACACACATGCCAGCGCGCCGGGGGTTAACACTCACTGCCGCTGCCCCCGGAGAGGTCCAGGGCCACGGCACATCAAAAAGGCACTTTTTCAATATTTTAGAAAACTTGGCGCCTAGCGCCTATACATTTTAAAGATGGCGCCTAGAGCCAAGTACACATTTACAAGTGGCACCAAGCGCATATTGTACACTAACATGGCGCCGGGCACTGAGGGTTAACCCTTTCAGTGCCACCACGGCCATTAGCCATGTAGCCGACAGGGTCTCCAGCCACACTCTACATCACACAACTTACCCAGAAAGGTCCATACACACTGAGCGATTTTCACTGTGCCCAGCGACGTTCCCGGGGGTGAACCACATTCCACACTAGGAGTCTGTTGAAAGTGGTTCACTCAGCTGGTAAAACAGCCTGATGGACGGCGGTGGTAAGCGATGATGCGGGAGCGCGCATCAGTGCTCATCGCCCGCCCATTCACACTGGCCGAGTTTGAGCTCAAAATCGGCTCGTGTGTATGGGCCTTAAGACTGTGTATAGTGTGGGGCAGAGTAGGGAAAGGGGGGACATGATAGAGATAGAGACTAGTAAATCTACATATAGATATTAATGTATACAGATATAACAATGCACAGTAAAGACTGGATGTATATCACAGGGTACTTGTAGTAAATATCCCTGTAGTTATGCACTTGTTCTTAACTAACACTGTCTAAACGACATGTAGAATACTTAAGTGTCCTGTAAATGCACAGCGCTGATGATGCAGGCGGCTTTACAGAGGAGACAGAGCCCAGCAGTCCCAGAATCAGCGCAGCTTTGTGTAATTGCGCCCAAACGCCGACAGGGCGTGAGGGAGACAGAGAGATGCAGCTCCAGGGCGGGAACATTTACTCTAAATGGCGCCCAGGG
Organism: Pseudophryne corroboree; assembly: GCF_028390025.1. Taxonomy (NCBI): domain Eukaryota; kingdom Metazoa; phylum Chordata; class Amphibia; order Anura; family Myobatrachidae; genus Pseudophryne; species Pseudophryne corroboree. Next base: position 117,903 of record NW_026967814.1, on the reverse strand, counting down.
GCTGGGGGAGGGGCTACAGGCCAGAGCTTATCCCCTTGCTGGACTTCACCACCGGGTACTGCGGGCCTTAATAAAATAGATTATAGCCTAATCTGACCTGTGCCCCTTGCCCTGGTGGTCTAGTGGGGTCCCTGTTCGGCCACAGTGTCCACATCAGTGCACGCGGCCCGCCTCCTAATGGCTGCTGCGGATCGCGATTTCCAGCGGGCCCCACCTGGGGGACCCTCTTACCTCCTCCCTGAGTGCGGCCATGCGATCCCGGAGAACTTCGGTTAGTGTGTGTGCCCTGGGTGAAGAACCGGAGCCTCCGCTGTAAGTACCCGGCAACCAGGGACGCGGGAGTATACAGCGCCGCTGGGGGAGGTGATGGAGCTGCAGCCCTTGAAGTCTTCTATCTGCTGTGAGGTACACTGTGATTCCACAGGGAATAACATCGGGGATGTCCTAAAGCAGTTCCTCATGGGAGGGGATGCACTGTAGCGGACACAAGAACCCGGCGTCCAAAGGAAGCATCCTGGGAGGCAGAAGTATCAAAGTCATAGAACCTGATGAACGTGTTCACTGAGGACCACGTAGCCGCCTTGCACAATTGTTCCAGGGATGCGCCACAGCGGGCCGCCCAAGAAGGTCCAACAGACCGAGTAGAATAGGCCTTGATAGCAGCAGGAGCTGGTAGACAAGCCTGCGCATAAGCATGTGCAATCACCATTCTAATCCATATGTCCAAGGTTTGCTTGTTTGCAGGCCAGCCACGTTTGTGAAAACTAAACAGTACGAAGAGGGAATCAGACCTCCTAATGGAGGCAGTCCTCTCCACATATATACGGAGAGCCCATACCACATCCAAATACCTTTCTGGAAGACAAACAAGGAGAGATAAAGGCCGAAACCACAATCTCTTGGTTAAGGTGGAAAGATGACACCACCTTAGGCAGATAACCAGGGCGAGTACGGAGAACTACCCGGTCGCAATGAAATATCAGGAAGGGCGGACAACTGGACAAAGCGCCTAAGTCCAACACTCTTCTAGCAGAGGCAATAGCCAACAGGAACAGGACCTTAATAGTAAGCCATTTCAGGTCCACCGAATCAAGAGGCTTAAAGGGAGACCCTTGCAGGGCATTAAGAACAACAGACAGTTCCCATGGAGCCACAGGAGGGACATAGGGGGGGTTGTATCTGCAAGACACCCTGAGTGAAGGTATGAACGTCAGGAATAGATGCAAGTTTCCTCTGAAACCACACCGACAAGGCAGAAATATGAACCTTGAGGGAGGCCAGAGGAAGACCTAAGTCCAGGCCTTGTTGCAGAAAAGCCAGAAGCCATGGGGTTCTGAACTTGTAAACATCGTAGTTCTTAGCAGCACACCAGCTGAAGTAAGAGTTCCAGACCTTGTAGTAAATCCGAGCCGAAGCCGGTTTACGGGCCTTCAACATAGTTTGGATGACCGCCTCAAAGAAACCTTTTGCCCTCAGGAGTGACGCTTCAAGAGCCACGCCGTCAAAGCCAGTCTGGCCAGGTCTGGGTAGACACAAGGGCCCTGAACTAGGAGGTCTGGGCGTTGAGGAAGTAGTAGAGGACGCTCCATCGAGAGACCCTGCAGGTCTGAGAACCAATGCTGTCTGGGCCACGCCAGAGCGACTAGAAGTAGTATTTCTCCTTCTTGCTTGAACTTCCGCAGAACCCTGGGCAAGAGTGACACTGAAGGGAACACGTATGGCAGTCGAAATTTCCATGGAATTGCCAGTGTGTCCAAGAACGCTGCTTGAGGACCCCTTGTCCGTGATCCGAAGACCGTAACTTTGTGATTGTGTCGAGACGCCATCAGATCTACGTCTCGTAAGCCCTGCTTGTCCACTAGGAGTTGAAACACCTCCGGATGAAGGCTCCACTGTCCGGCGTGTACGTCCTGACGACTGAGGAAATCCGCTTCCCAGTTGATGACACCCGGAATGAACACTGCCGATAAAGCTGGCAGATGGTGTTCCGCCCAATGAAGAACTCTGGAGACTTCCATCATTGCTTTTCGGCTTTGAGTGCCGCCTGGATGCTTTATGTATGCCACCGTGGTGGTGTTGTCCGACTGTACTTGAACAGGCCTGTTTCTTAACAGAGGCAGGACTAGTGTCAAGGCACTGAACACTGCCCGCAGTTCCAGAATGTTGATGGGGAGGAGAGACTCCTCCTTGGTCCAGCGACCCTGAAGAGAGTGTTGCTCGAACACCGCGCCCCATCCCCGCAGACTGGCTTCCTTCGTCAGGAGGACCCAGTGGGGAATCCAGAAGGGAAGGCCCCTGCTCAACTGTTGATCCTGGAGCCACCAGGACAAATGCGGACCTCCGGAGTCAGGATCATCATTTGAGACCTGAGCCGCTGAGGCAGACCTTCCCACTTGGCTAGGATTAACCATTGGTGAGGGCGAGAATGGAATTGAGCATACTCCACCATGTCGAAAGTCGACACTATGAGGCCTAGTACTTCCATCAGAGTGAATAGACACTTTGGGGTGAGAGAGGAAGTATCTGATCCTGTCCTTAAGCCTCAGGACCTTCTCTGGATACAGAAAAAGCCTCTGGCTGTGTGTATCCAGCAGGGCCCCAAGGTGCACCATGCGACGATCTGGGACCAGGGAGGACTTTTTCCAATTGATTAGCCATCCATGGGCTGTGAGTTATTGCACCGTCAGCTGAAGATGACTCAGGAGGACATCTTGGGAGCTTGCAAGGATCAGCAGGTCGTCCAGATACAGCAGGATCCTAATTCCCCGTTGACGGAGATGAGGTGTCATCACAGCCATGACCTTGGTGAAAATCCAAGGGGCCATGGTCAGTCCAAACGGCAGAGCCTGGAACGGATAGTGGAGGTTGCCAATAGCAAACCGCAGATACTGCTGATGCGAAATGGCAATAGGTATATGCAGGTAAGCATTCTGTATATCCAGGGATACCATATAATCTCCGGGTTCTATGGCCAATACAATGGAGTGCAATCTTTCCATACGGAACCTGGAAACTCTCACAAACTTGTGCAGTGACTTGAGGTTGAGAATAGGCCGGGAAGACCCATTGGGTTTCGGTACTAGAAACGGGGTCGAGTAGGATCCCCTCCCTGTTTGGGAGATAGGCACCGGCACCACCACTCCTTTCTCCAGGAGGGATTGGACAACCAAGTATAGAGCTTGCGCCCTCAGCGGGTCCGATGGGATGACCGTTGTGCAGAATTGGTGAGGGGGACGGCTCTTGAAAGAGACCGCGTACCCGTGAGAGACAACTTCCTGCACCCAGCGTCTGAAGTGGTCCTTAACCAGACCTGGGTGAACTGCAGGAGTCGGCTTCCCACCCTAGGGTCCCCCAGGGGGAGGCCCGCCCCGTCATGCTGCAGGCCTGTCCTGTTTGGAAACAGGCTGAGGGGCAGCCCAGGATTGTTTAGATTTGGGTTTACCGATGTTGGAAGTACGCGGCTTGCTCGAGTGCCCCTGACCCTTTGATGTACCCGAGGTCCGAAAGGAACGCTAAGTAGTACTTTAAGCTTTCGGAGCAGAAGGAGCAGTATTAGGAAGGCACGCAGTCTTAGCTGAAGCTAAGTCAGTCATGATCTTATTAAGATATTCACCAAAAAGGATGTATCCCTTAAAAGGGAGCACCTCCAGAGTCTTCTTAGAATCTAGGTCCACCTTCCAGGAACGCAACCATAGAATCCGGCGAGACAAAATAGACGTAGTGGACGCTTTGGACGCCAGAATACCTGCCTCAGAGGACGCCTCTTCAATATAATGGGAGGCGGTGGTAATATGAGACAGACACTGTTTGGCAATGTCAAAAATATCCTGTGGTAACTCCTCCTCCAATACCTGGACCCACGCATCAATAGCATTTGCAGCCCAGGAGGCCGCAACAGTGGGCCTGTGAATTGCCCCAGTTAGGGAATAAATACACTTCAGGCATCCCTCCACACACTTATCTGTCGGTATCTTCAGGGAGGTGACAGTGGTGACAGGCAGAGAAGAGGAAACCACAATCCGGGCGACATGAGAGTCGACCGGTGGTGGAGTTTCCCACTTGTTAGTCAACTAAGCAGGGAGAGGAAAACGAGCCAACATCTTCCTGGATAGGGCAAACTTCTTTCCTGGGGAGAACCAAGACTCTTGACGTATGTCAATGAAAAGGTCAGAGTGAGGAAAAAATAAGATTTTACTTACCGGTAAATCTATTTCTCGTAGTCCGTAGAGGATGCTGGGACTCCGTAAGGACCATGGGGAATAGACGGGCTCCGCAGGAGATAGGGCACTTTAAGAAAGATTTGGATTCTGGGTGTGCACTGGCTCCTCCCTCTATGCCCCTTCCTCCAGACCTCAGTTAGGGAAACTGTGCCCAGAGAAGATGGACAGTACGAGGAAGGATTTTTGTAAATCTAAGGGCGAGATCCATACCAGCCACACCAATCACACCGTATAACTTGTGATAAACTACCCAGTTAACAGTATGAACAACAACATAGCCTCAGTTCAACCGATAAACCATAACATAACCCTTATGTAAGCAATAACTATATACAAGTCTTGCAGAAGAAGTCCGCACTTGGGACGGGTGCCCAGCATCCTCTACGGACTACGAGAAATAGATTTACCGGTAAGTAAAATCTCATTTTCTCTAACGTCCTTGAGGATGCTGGGACTCCGTAAGGACCACGGGGATTATACCAAAGCTCCCAAACGGGCGGGAGAGTGCGAATGACTCTGCAGCACCGAATTGAGCAAACAGGAGGTCCTCCTCAGCCAGGGTATAAAACTTACAGAACTTTGCAAAGGTATTTGACCCCGACCAAGTAGCAGCTCGGCACAGCTGTAGTGCCGAGACCCCTCAGGCAGCCGCCCAAGAAGAGCCCACCTTCCTAGTGGAATGGGACTAAACCGATTTAGGTAACGGCAATCCTGCCGTAGAATGCGCCGGCTGAATCGTGTTACAGATCCAGCGAGCAATAGTCTGCTTTGAAGCAGGGCCGCCAACCTTGTTGGCTGTATACAGGACAAACAGTTCTTCTGTTTTGCAGATCCTAGCCGTTCTGGCCACGTAAATTTTCAAAGCCCTGACCACATCAAGGGACTCGGAATCCTCCAAGTCACGCGTAGCCACAGGCACGACAATAGGTTGGTTCATATGAAAGGATGAGACCACCTTTGGCAGGAATTGAGGACGGGTCCGCAATTTCGCTCTATCCATATGGACAATCAGATAGGGCTTTTACTGATAAAAGCCTCCAATTCCGAAACTCGCCTAGCCGAAGCCAAGGCTAACAACATGACCACCTTCCAGGTGAAATATTTCAACACTACTGACTTAAGTGGTTCAAACCAATGTGACTTAAGGAAACGTAACACCACGTTAAGGTCCCAAGGCGCCACCGGCGGTACAAAAGGAGGCTGAATATGCAGCACTCCCTACACAAACGTTTGTACTTCAGGAAGAGAAGCCAATTCTTTTTGGAAGAAAATGGATAAGGCCGAAATTTGAACCTTTGTCGATCCTAATTTCAGGCCCAAGGTCACTCCAGTTTGAAGGAAGTGAAGCAGACGGCCCAAAAGGAATTCCTCCGTAGGAGCATTCCTGGCCTCACATCAGGAAACATATTTTCGCCATATTCGGTGATAATGTTTCAATGTCACTTCCTTCCTAGCCTTAATTAGGGTAGGAATGACCTCCTCCGGAATACCCATTACCGCTAGGATCCTGCGTTGAACCGCCATGCCGTCAAACGCAGCCGCGGTAAGTCTTTGAACAGACAGGGCCCCTGCTGCAGCAGGTCCTGTCTTAGAGGAAGAGGCCACGGATTCTCTGTGAGCATTTCCTGCAGATCTGGATACCAGGTCCTCCGTGGCCAATCTGGAACAATGAGAATTGGTCTCACGCCTCTTTTTCTTATTATCCTCAACACCATGGGTATGAGAGGAAGAGGAGTAAACACAGAAACTGACCGGAACACCCACGGTGTCACTAGGGCGTCCACAGCTTACTGCCTGAGGGTCTCCTGACCTGGTGCAATAACTCTGCGGCTTTGTGTTGAGGCGGGATGCCATCATGTCTATCAGTGGCAGTCTCCACCGAATTGCAATCTGTGCTAAGACTTCCTGATGAAGTCCCTACTCTCCAGGACGTAGGTCGTGTCCGCTGAGGAAGTCTGCTTCCCAGTCGTCCACTCCCGGAATGAACACTGCTGACAGTGCACTTACATGATTCTCCTCCCAACGAAGAATTCTGGTGGCTTCCGCCATCGCCACTCTGCTCCTTGTGCCGCCTTGGCGGTTTACATGAGCTACTGCGGTGACGTTGTCTGACTGGATCAAAACCGGTTGGTCGCGAAGTAGGGTCTCCGCCTGACGTAGGTCGTTGTATATGGCCCTTAGTTCCAAGAAGTGAAGACAAGTCTCTTGACTTGACCAAAGACCTTAGACATTTTATTTTTCCCTGTGTGACTGCTCCCCAACCTCGGAGGCTCGCGTCCGTGGTCACCAGGATCCAGTCCTGAATGCCGAACCTGCGGCCCTATAGAAGGTGAGCACCCTGCAGCCACCACAGGAGAGATACCCTGGCCCTTGGGGAGAGGGTGATCAACTGATGAATCTGTAGATGTGACCCGGACCACTTGTCCAGTAGGTCCCATTTGAAAGACCTCGCATGGAACCTGCCGAAGGGAATGATTTTCCCCGGACTCGGGTGCAGTGATGCCGACACCTGTCTTGGTTTCAATAAGTTCCTGACCAGAGTCATGAGTTCCTGGGCCCTCTCTATCTGAAGGTAGACCCCTTTCTGGTCCGTATCCAGAATCATACCCAAGAAGGGCAGACTAGTCATAGGAACCAACTGTGACTTCGGGATATTGAGAAACTAGCCGTGTTGCTGTGACACCTTCAGCGAAAGTGACACGCTGTTCAACAACTGCTCTTTTGATCTCGCCTTATAGGAGATCGTCCAAGCATGGGATAACTGACTCCTTGCTTGCGTAGGAGCACCATCATTTCCGCCAATTACCCTGAAATTGGTAATGACAATACTGTACCGCAATTCTCAGGTACGCCTGATGGGGTGGATAAATGGGAACATGAAGGTATGCAGCCTTTATGTCTAGATACACCATCAAATCCCCCCTTTCCAGGCTGGCCATGATCGCTCTGAGCGATTCCACTTTAAATTTGAACCTTTTCCAGTATAGGTTCAGAGATTTTAATTTTAAATAGGTCTGACCGAACCGTACGGATTCGGGACTACAGCCAAGGTTGAGTAATATCCCCTTCCTTGATGCCGGAGGGGAACCTTGAGCACCACCTGTTGGAGATACAATGTGTGAATTGTATTTAATAAAATCTCCCCTTCTGGGGGAGAAGCCGGTAGGTCCGATAAGGAAAACCGGCGAGGAGGCACCTTTCGAATTCCTTTGTAACCCTGAGAACAATTTTTATTGCCCCGGGATCCACCTGTGAGTGAACTCAGATGTGGCTGAAGAGTCGAAGACATGCTCCCCCTGGGACGGACTCCCTTAGCGGAGCTCCCGCATCCTGCGGTGGATGTAGTAGAGGCCGGGGAGGACTTCTGTTCCTGGGAACTAGCTGTGCCCCGTGCCCTTACCTCTGGTAAGAAAGGACGCTCCTCATACTTTCTTGTTATTCTGCGACCGAAAGGACTGCATTTGATAATGTCGTGCTTTCTTAGTCTGTGAGGGAATATAATGCAAAAGATCAGAATGACCAGCTATAGCTGTGGAGACCAGGTCCGAGAGCCCTTCTCCACACAATTCCTCAGCCTTGTAAGGTAAACCCTCCATATGCCTCTTTTAGTCGGCATCACCTGTCCATTGCATGTTCCACAGGACACGTCTAGCAGAAATCGACATAGCGTTGACTCTAGAACCCAGTACACTAACGTCTCTTTAGGCATGTCTTTTATATATATATATATATATATATATATATAAAAACTAGGGACAATAACATGGCATCCTTATCTAGGGTCTCAATCTCCGCTGATAAGGTACCTGTCCACGCTGCTACAGCGCTATAAACACATGCCGACACAATCGCCGGTCTGAGTAGTGTACCAGAATGTGCACGCTATCTGCAGGATCCCTGAGAATAGCTGTTACGTCAGGGCTACCTTTTGGGCAAACGTGACACCCTAGGGGAAGATTCCCATCACATCCTGGCCCTAGTAGGGGAAGGATACTGCCTGAGAATTCTTTGTGGGAAGCTGCAGTCTCTTGTCTGGAGATTCCCGCTCTTTTTCCTCATGAGAGGAGAGAAATTTACCTCAGCTTTCTTCCCCTTAAACATGTGTACCCTTGTGTCAGGGACAGATGAGTCATCAGTGATATGTAAATCATCTTTATTACAATAATCATATATTGAATACTTTCCTGCCATTTTGGCTGTAACTTTGCATTATCGTAGTCGACACTGGAGTCAAACTTTGTGTCGATATCAGTGTCTATTATTTTGGATAGTGAGCATTGAGAGACTCTGAAGGTCTCTGCGACATAGGGACAGACATGGGTAGATTCCCTGTCTGTTCCCTAACCTTTTGTGCAATAAATTTACCTTAGCACTTACACATATCCAAACAGGTGTCGGCGTTGTCGACGGAGACACCACGCACCCACACAGATTTGCTCCATCTCTTCCTTAGGAGAGCCTTTTACCGCAGACATGTCGACACACACGTACCGACACACTCCACACATACAGGGAATCTCTTATCTGAAGACAGGTCCCCCCTGAGGCCCTTTGGAGAGACAGAGAGAGAGAATGCCAGCACACACCCCAGCGCTATATAACCCAGGGATTACACAGAATGTTTACCCAGTAGCGCTGCTGTAATGTATAATCGCCAAATATGTGCCCCCCCCCTCTACTTTAAAACCCTCTTCACCGTGTGTCAAGCAGGGGAGAGTCTGGGGAGCTTCCTCTCAGCGGTGCTGTGGAGAGAAAATGGCGCTGGTGAGTGCTGAGGGAGAAGCCCCGCCCCCTCTGTCCCGCTCAAACTTACTAAAATATGGCGGGGGCTCTTTTATATACATGTACAGTGCCCACCTGTACATGTATATACACTTTTGCCATAGGAGAGGTATTTATTGCTGCCCAGGGCGCCCCCCCTGCGCCCTGCACCCTTACAGTGACCGGAGTGTGTGAGGTGTATGGGAGCAATGACGCACAGCTGCGGTGCTGTGCGTTACCTCAGTGAAGCTGAAGGCTTCTGCCGCCTGAGACGTCTTCTGGCTTCGTTTCTACTGGCTCTGTGAGGAGAACGGCGGCGCGGCTCTGGGGGTGGACGCCCAGTAAGAACCTGTGTTCACCCCCTCTGGAGCTAATGGTGTCCAGCAGCCGAGAAATTAGAGCCTATCATTTAAGAAGGTCTGCCCCTCTCTCCTCAGTCCCTCGATGCAGGGAGCCTGTTGCCAGCAGTGCTCTCTGTAAAAATGTAGAAAATATCCAAACAAAAATGCTTTCTAGGCAGAGAACTCAGGGGAGCTCCCTGCAGTGCACCCATCCTGCTCTGGGCACAGTGTAAAACTGAGGTCTGGAGGAGGGGCATAGAGGGAGGAGCCAGTACACCCAGAGTCCAAAGCTTTCTTAAAGTGCCCTATCTCCTGCGGAGCCCGTCTATTCCCCATGGTCCTTACGGAGTCCCAGCATCCTCAATGACGTTAGAGAAACTACCTTTGCCACCTTCTGACGCTTGAATTTATCAAACTTTTGTGATGCAGTAGTGGGATCAGCTTCATCATCAATCTGGAGAACCATTTTGATAGCTTCCACTAATTCAGGGACATCAACCTGAGCCAGAATCAGTCGGATCAGTATAGGCCCCATCTTCATCAGAAGAAGTAGTAGTAGTATCTGAAACATGAGTGGATTGAGAGGCGGAAACCACACGCTTAGACGACCCCTTAGTCCCAGAGGGCTGAGGTGTAGACTTCTGTTTAACCAAGAATTTATTCAAAATCTGTATCTGGTTAGATAATGTGTCCGCTCACGGCGGGTTAGCTACAGGGACAAGTTGTGGCTGCACTGGCACAGGCAGTCCCACAGGGGGCGTAAGACGTGTTATCAAAGTATTTCACATACAAGAAAAGGCAGCTCACAGTGGCTCTTGGTTGGACACAAGGGCCACAGGTGGAGTGGGAGATGTAAGGGACCCAGTATCCAGATCCCCAGCAGCAGGTCCCCCCCCTGGTAAATCTATGGTATCAGCACTGCATGATGCAGGAGCGTCCACGGAATTCCCACCCGGTGTTGCAGACATTATGAGGAATGTAGCCGTGGGGCACACAGTACTATATAGCCAGACAATAGAAATACCGCAATCCCCTGAATTATGTGCTAATAAAAGCAGGACACAAACAGAGAAATACATCGGTATGGGGTGACTGAAGTACACAGAAAAATACAGAGATGTATAGACTGTGTAGCACTATATATATATATATATATATATATATATATATATAGGTATATTTATATATATATATATATATATATATATATATATGTATATTTATATACAAATAAATGTGGTCACTGACGCACTTCTCCTCACAGGGCTCACAATATAGTGATAGTAAGGGAGTGATGATACACTTGGAAAGGAGAGAACACACAGCAGCTATAGGCACACTCAGTCACAAACACAATGCAGGAGTAATGTACACAGCAATAATACTGCACTGGACAGGCAGTGTACATACAATAGCAGATATGTATATGCAGAGATATAATAATGCACAGCAATACTAAATGTATATCACAGAATAATCGTACCACCTATTCTGTCAGTAACTCACCTATTTCTTAACGCTGTCTATATGACAGGTAGAATGATCAAGTGTCCTGTATTAGCACGGCGCTGGAACAGGCGGCTATACAGAGAAGACAGCCCCCAGCAATCCTATAGAGAGCGGCCCTTAGCTAAAATGGCGCCAAGTCTCAGCAGGAAGTGAGGGGAAGTAAAAGCAACTCCAGGGCGGGAACATCTACAGTAGATGGCGTACGGAGCTGGGGGGAGGGGCTACAGGCAGCGCTCTATCCCCACAGTGCTGGACTTCACCACCGGTACTATATGGAGCCTGTGAAATACATGCCTGTGCTCTGTTTACTGCCCTAGTGGATATAGTGGGGTCCCTGAGCAGCACAGTGTCCACGCCAGCCGCGCGGTTCGTCTCCCATCGGCCACACGCGAATCACGATTTATACCCGGCGGATCCCCCTGGGGGACCCTCTCACCTCCTCCCCATGTCCTGCAGCCACACGATCCTGGAGATGATGCAGCGGCGGTGCGTCTCCGCTGTAAGTACCCGGGAACCAGGCCGCGGGAGTATACAGCGCCGCATAGGGGAGGTGATGGATCCGCAGCACGGCATGTCTCCCAGACACAGAAGTGCTGCGGCTCAGTAGCATAGTAAAAGCTTTCTTCATTTTACAAAGTCTTAGGGCCTCAGGCAGCACCCTCTGTTATAGTGACCTGCGCTGCAGGCACCAACTTTAACACTGAGCTCCTGTGCACGGAGGCGGGGTTATATAGAGGAGGCGGTGCAGTGCATCCTGGGAACAGTCAACATTTTTAGCCTGTTGGTGCCTCGGATCAAGATCCAACTCTACACCCTGATGTTATTCCCTGTGGAATACCAGTGTACCCCGCTGCAGAAATAAATAACAGAAATAAAAGTGGTGAAAAGAAAAATAAATAATTGGAATAAAGAAAGAAAATTGTGTCCTGTCCTGAATTAAGAGTGACAGCGCTACATGGTTATCCTGCGTTATGTGAGCGGTGATAGATGCGTGCTCTGCGGGTCACACAGACACTGTAACTATCCCTGTACAGAGGGTTAGGCCCATACACACGAGAAGACCGAAAGATGAGCGACTGCCCTCCATCTGACCAACGATACTGAGTGTACACACAGAGCGATTTTATAAACGATCGGAACGACGAGCGGCACTGAGCAGCCGGCATGGACGACTGACCACCCGCTGCAGAGACCCACAGGCGAGCAGCGTTTATCACTCGCTGTGTACACACTGGACGACACATCGTTCAGAACTGTCGTAAACGCTCACGTCGCTGGAAACACCCCTCAGTGTGTATGGGCTTTCACTATAATATCCAGCCCAGAACGTCAGCGTAACCGTCTCTGTAATGGGCGAGGTCACGTCAGTACACTTCCAGATATATAGGTACATGGTCGCGTCTGCAGTCCTCTAATATAGGACCATGGTTATTGCTGGCCCTAGGATATATACAGACCAGTGTGATACAGCATGGGCACCTTATAATGATATTTTCTACTTAGAATAAAAAATCACATCATATCATTAAATGGTTCTCCTTACCGCTTGATGTTTAGCACAGTGTCAGACAGTCGGACAGTCACCGCCCGTTCTGTGTCATTCAAGAACTTCAAGCGAAGGGTTATTGTTTCCTGATCTTCGCTGGGAGGGCTCTCTGTTTGGGGTCCCCTGTGCCTCAGAGTGGGTGGCTCATTATCATGTGATGTAGAATTAGGGGTGCACAGAGCAGGTTCCCCTGTAACAGGAGGGTCTTCAGGTGGTGACAGGAGCGGTGTCTCACTTACAGGAGACACCCGGTTAGTACATAAGGTGGCATCACTGTTGGGACTGGGAGCGTGGCAGCTACTACCTGTAGCTTCTCTCTCCGCTCCCTGCTCACATACCACTCTGTCCGCTCTGTTCTGTACATCACCTGGGTGAGATCGTTCAGAAGTGTGAGTAGACACCCATGCCAGGACAATGACAGCCAAGAGTAGAATGACAGCGATGAGGAGCGTGACCTCATCATCCACACCTTCAATGAGAGCCATGGAGGTTACACTGCGGAGGACAGGAACATACAGCTGTGTTACTGGACAGTAAGTGACACATTCCCACTGCCTGTCCGCCGTTATCACCCATGTACTGTACCCCCACCTGTAGCGTCACCTCACATGTACTGTACCCCCACCTGCAGCGTCACCTCACATGTACTGTACCCCCACCTGCAGCGTCACCTCACATGTACTGTACCCCCACCTGTAGCGTCACCTCACATGTACTGTACCCCCACCTGCAGCGTCACCTCACATGTACTGTACCCCCACCTGTAGCATCACCTCACATGTACTGTACCCCCACCTGTAGCGTCACCTCACATGTACTGTACCTCTGCCTGTAGCGTCACCTCACATGTACTGTACCCCCACCTGTAGCGTCACCTCACATGTACTGTACCCCCACCTGTAGCGTCACCTCACATGTACTGTACCCCCACCTGTAGCGTCACCTCACATGTACTGTACCTTTGCCTGTAGCGTCACCTCACATGTACTGTACCCCCACCTGTAGCGTCACCTCACACGTACTGTACCTCTGCCTGTAGCGTCACCTCACATGTACTGTACCTTTGCCTGTAGCGTCATCACACGCGTGCTGTACCTCTGACTGTAGTGTAATGTCAAAGTCAGAAAAATGTCTCAATGCACGTTGCCATATTTGCACCGCACACTGGTCCGCGCTGCGCGTGCGTGCGCTCTCCCGTGGATGCGCATACCCGCAATAACGTGCACTCGCAGGCGCGGTATGCGTATTTACGGTAGAGTTTATGTAGTCGTAGCGTGCGACTCATTCGTTACAAATGTTCACAATTAATGTAGTTTATAGATCATGGTCCCTTTGATAGATTCTGAAAGTTTGGTTAAAATACAATGTCCCAGAGCTGAGGAATCCCTCTTTATATCGTACAAAGGGTCTAACAGGAATCATACAGCAGTGTTTGGTACCCATCGGAAGAGTATTTAATTAGCAATATTCCGGTGTTGGTTTGGAGCGTATTAATCGCTCGTGCGAATAGTTATGGACATAAGAAGTTTATGTCCATTTCTATTAATTACACATACTCAGGTATGCGGCGGGAAACCCAGTTTCCCACCCACCTGAGCTGTTGGAAATCGTCACAGCCCACCTGTATGAATCAACCTATGACCTTTTGTTATGATACAGGGCCGAATTCCTTCGGCCAATGGACAATGGGATTGTAGGACCAGGAGATTGCATTGTGTGTGGGGCATAAATAGGCAGGCCGACCACATCCAGCTCTCACTCTCTCATCAACGGTTATCTGCTGATAGCCGGGAGCTGGATATCGAGGCGCAGGCGATCATACCCTTTGTGCGTAAGTTTCTCTCCGTAATCATTGTCTTTCTGTGAGCCAATTTCTCTCATCTCATCTCTCTCTCTCTCTCTCTCTCTCTCTCTCTCTCTCTGTTCTCTCATATCTCCCCTAGACTAGGCTAGTATTGTATTGTATTAGATAGTATTGTATTGTATTTCTTTTAGGTCAGAGTAGTATTGTCCTTTTGTATTTATTGTTTAGTTCTGTGGTTAGGAAGTCTCTGTTATATTGTAGTGTATCATTTGTACTGTTATCCCCTTTTACAAGTATATTAGATATAATACAGTTAATAGGCCTTGGAACCTAAACCAGTATCTGTGTATTTTCTATAGTGTTAAGTGTTCACTTGAGCGTCGGTGACGCTCAAGCAGCTTTGTAGTTAGTCAGGTTACACAAGGTTGCACTTACACCCTGTACTCACATTAAGGTATTCAGTGTATTTCATTGGTATAAGGTTTTAACATAAAGGTATAGTGTTGTGAGCGTCTGCATCGCTGGTGACCTCCTCGTGGTCTCGAGCGTATGCTACGCCATAGCGAATCATTCCCCTAGACATAGCCAATAACGTGTCCTGTGATCACTGGGCCGTGAGCGAACGTGACGCTTGAGCGTCTCGCCTACGGCTGAGCGATCGCTACGCCAATAGCGTACCATTACGGTACTTCTTGAGCAAACAGCGTACAGTGTTCTTAGCTTCATAAAGGGTTGTTTATACGACAAAGGAATTTAGCATTGTCAATTGCGGGCTCGTCCTATACTTCTCATATCTGCACTAGGTAGATCAGCAGACATTATCCCTCCAGCAAAGGGTGGGAGGTTGTCTCACAGTGCTGACGGGATAAGCGTCTGCTTCGCTTAGATAAAGAGTGCTGAAGGAACCCGGTAACCGGAAGTAAGAACAAAACGCTTGTGTCTTTTTAAAACTGTTTATTTTTCTTTTGTCTTGCGTACGCATACATACCTGCATTTCTTTTCACTTGTGTATTTCATTTTTTCGTATATCACTATTCCTGTTTGCCAAATTTTATAGTTGATAGAAAGTGCTAAAAAGAGATTTGCTGTTATTTCATAGTAGAGGTGATAGTTAAAGTATAGAACAAACACACGGTTTGTCTGAGATACAAGGCAGTCAGTGTGGATTGCGGTAGATGATCAGGGATCATTTACATTGATAAAAATATATTGTGTTACGGTGGATCCTTTGCATTGCGTACACGTGTCGCTAACAAAGACTAGCGTACGCAATCCAAAGGCAGACGCACGCAGCGTTCATTACGCAACGTAGCGTCCGGTTACGCTCACGTAGCTCAAGTCACGAAAAAGTTGAATTAGCGCAAAGCGATAATTAGCGCAAGGCGATAATTAACGCACAGCGGTAGATAACGCGAAGCGGTAAATAACGCAAATCTATTTTTAGAAAATCTGAAATTTAGTTTAACAGATCCTGCTCCTAATTGGTAACACTCTTGGGCTAAAGACAAATTTCTGCGCAGAAATAGATATAGAAACAAAGTGTACATGTGTTGAGTGAGTGTGTTTTGTATACAAAAGTTTATATAACTTTAAGGTGGAACCAAAAGGAAAGCCGGGTACTCGTCAAGGGACATACGTGTAAGTGACATATACGGTGGCTAGGGAGGCATCCCTGGTTAAATAATATTTGAGCATTAGAGTATAGCGGACCATAAGGTAACAAGACCAGGAGGTCATAAGGTAAAAGGTCCGCTATAAAAGTCCAGTGGCACAACGCCTGGGGTGTTGGTGCAGAACCCATATAGGCCATAAGCTCTTGCTGAAGGAATCGCGGCCGGAAACATCGATTCCATTGGTCTTTCAGTACATGACAAGTAGTGCTCGTGTACTGAACGATTGGACCGCACGTAATTGTGTGCAGTAGTTAGTGATCTGACCTAATACCATTAGAGTAAAGTGGTCACAAACGCTATTTGTACATTCTGACGTGATTTGTGTAATTTTTTATTTTTGGAAGGGAAGTTCGCTGGTCACTCAGGAACTATCTAACAACCCCACCTTTACTGGAAAGAGTAAGTGTCCTGCGGGTAACCCTCATATGTTCCAGTAAACTGAAGGTTCCATAGGGGCCCTGTATCGAGTACGCCAGCACCACGTCGGTGTGATCAGGTCGTATTGGTCGAGGTGGGCGAGTGAGTGGGGTACTCGGTAAACCGCCACCGCCGGCCTACTGTGGAGTAATTTGGTTGTCTGAAAAGGCTTGCTGAAAACCTTGATACAGAGATCCAAGGAGGACTAAGCAACACCTGCAGACTTTGGGGGCCAGTTGCTCAGGTAGGGGGCGATCAACCCTGGTTCAGGTTGATTCTGTGAACCGACCAGTTGGGTCGGCACGATATGTAATGTGTGAAAAATATGGAATTCACACCGAATCTTTATGTGATGAATGGGAGAGAATGACTGTACAAGACAGGGACAAATTCCCAAGAATAGGTAGCTTCAGTCCAGAAGTGTTACAAAATTTAAGGAGGAGGATATGTCTCGTAAAATCAACAAAGAGACGAATTCAACATCATGATTATTTACAGTTATGGCACCAGGAAGGTGAGATACAGAGAGGTTTGGCTCTGGCGGCAGGATCTGGGGCAGTCAGGAAGTTGATTGCCACAGCTCCTCCCCCACCATACATTGCAGGAGAGAAGTTGATTGCGGAGAGAAACGCACTGGGTTGTAAAACACAAACTCTTAGTAACCCTGTAAATGTTAATGATGTTAACCAAATAACTCATGCAAGTATTAACCCGTGCAAGATGTACCCTGTTTTGAACCTTCCTCAGGAGTGTGATCAAGAAGACGATTCAGCAACAATTTCAGCTCTCTCTCTTGCAGCCACCATAGCAGAGACCACAGTAGGCACAGCGACACCCACGAGATTAGTGAAAGCCCCTAGCGGAGGGATAGGTGAGGTCGTGTCAACGGGTAAGTACGGCACCATGCACTACACTGAAACAATTGTACCACAACAAGCTGTAGAATCTACACAGGAAGAGGCTGTTAGAATTGCTCCTGTAAGGGTAATAGCAGTTCCCAATGGAAAAACAGATGTGTCTGGAGCCACTCCCATAAGGAACATTGCCATGTACACTCCATTTTCCAGAATGGAGTTAAGAACAATAGTGTCCGAATTTCCTGACCCCAGGAAGGATTTAGTTGCTAGCCAAAAATACATCAGGGATCTAGGTAACACTGTAGAACCCAACAACAAGGATTGGCAGATACTGCTAAGAGCTTGTTTACCTTCCAATGTTGATGCAACTCAGTTTTTAGCTGATTGTGCATTGGATAAAGATGTACCGCTTACAGACGTGTACAACAAGGATAATGTAAAGAGGATAAATTTACAGCTAAAGGAGTATTTCCCAGCCGTTGTTAAATGGAATAAAATATTTTCCATTAAGCAAAAGGAGTCCGAAACGGCAACAGAATATTTTCACCGGGCACTATTAGAAATGGCAAAGTACACTGGTATAGAAGACATTAAGACCAACCCAAACCATCGGGAAGTAGCAGTATCTGTACTGATGGATGGTTTAAAGGAAACATTAAAGACTAGGGTTCAGACCACGCAACCATGCTGGCGAGGTCTGTCAGTGTCCGGCTTGAGAGAGGCTGCTATTGATCACGACAGAAACATCACTAGGCACAGAGAGTCGCAAAGTGATAAGTTGATGTCCGTAAGTATACAGGCGCTGACCACAAGGCAGACTGCGTATGTACCACCGAATCCTGTGGGTAAGGCAAGTGTAATAACATGTTTTTCTTGTAACAGACCGGGACACTTTGCACGAGAATGTAGAACAAAGAATGTACAAAGATCTTTTCAACCCCCTAGACAACAACACAACACACGACATTGGGAGCAGGGTCCACAGAGGCGGAGTTTTGAGCCACATACAGGGGAAACAAAAAGATATCCCCCGAACAGAGATTGGCATGCCTCTGGTAGTTCCCAGCTAACTCCCCCACAAGTAGTTGCTGCCAATGGGATTCAGGGAGGTCAGCATACCCAATAGGGGTGTGGCCATACCTGTAATCTGCAGCCAGTTAAGTTGATTGCCAGTCTTGGAAGCGAACCAGAGATTGCAATCAATGTAGCTGGTAAAACTTTAAACTTTCTTGTAGACACAGGGGCGGCCAAGTCAGTGATAAATTCGACAGTGGGCATGAGAACCACTGGTAGGACAATTCCAGCCATGGGAGTAACAGGAGTAGTCCAGCACTACCCGGTTAGCAAACCAGCCGAGATTACAATAGGGCCTTTGCATACCAAGCATTCCTTTTTGCTGGCTGCATCTGCACCAACTAATCTCCTGGGAAGAGACTTACTATGTAAAATGGGTTGCGTCATTTATTGTACTCCTGAAGGTGTATTCTTGGACATCCCTGAGAATCACGCTCAGGAAGTACGAGACATGTTAGACTCCCCATCAAAATTAATGTCACATTCCATTATGACAAATAGGAATCCATCCCAAGTAGAAGAGATGATATCTCAGATACCAGAGTCACTTTGGACAAAAGATGGACAGGACACTGGATTAATGGCAAACGTAGCTCCAGTAGTTGTGCAAGTAAAAGATGGTAGGATAGCTCCAAAAATCCCACAGTATCCTCTGAAGCCAGAGGTGGAGCTAGGAGTTTTTCCCGTAATAGAGCGCTTGCTACAACAGGGCATTCTAGTAAGAACGTCCAGCACCGCAAATAGTCCCATCTTCCCTGTTAAAAAGAGTGGGGGGAGGGGTTACAGGCTAGTGCAGGATCTAAGGGGGATTAACAAAATAGTTGAGAGTCAGTTCCCCGTAGTGCCTAATCCAGCTGTCATCCTAATGCAAATTCCTCCCACTGCCAAATTTTTCACTGTTATTGACCTCTGCTCCGCTTTCTTTTCGGTACCTCTGCACCCTGACAGCCAATATTTGTTTGCATTTACATACAGAGGAGTCCAATACACGTGGACTCGGTTACCCCAAGGTTTCATAGATAGTCCAAGTATATTTTCTCAGGCTTTGCATGATTGTTTACAGTCTTTCCAACCGGAAAGTGGATCAGTGTTGATACAGTACGTGGATGATCTACTACTGTGTTCTGATTCATTGGAGGCATCCCTGAAGGATACGAAACAGCTCCTGTTTCATCTTTCAGACACAGGTCACAAGGTCTCCAAAGACAAGTTGCAATTATGCCAAGCTAAGGTAAAATACTTGGGACACTGTCTAACACAAGGACTGAGACACCTGACCGCTGATAGAATCCAAGCCATTAGAGACATGACACTGCCACAAACCCAGCAACAGATCAGGACGTTTTTAGGAATGTGTGGGTATTGCCGTAATTGGATCCCAGGGTTTTCCATATTGGCGCTACCTTTGCAGGAAATGGTCTCCTCAAACAAACCTGATCGGATTTCGCATACAGACGAATCCGAAACAGCATTTGAGAGACTCAAACAGTGCCTAACGCAGGCACCAGCACTAGGTATGCCAGACTATGGGAAACCCTTTGAACTATACGGAACAGAAAGTGCTGGGTGCGCAGCAGGTGTACTAACACAAAAACACGGTGATGCCAGCAGGCCAATTGCATACTACAGCGCTCAGCTAGACACGGTAGCGCGATCCCTCCCCACATGCTTGCGTAGCGTTGCGGCGATAGCATTGCTAGTGACAAAAAGCGAAGATGTCGTGCTAGGCCACAACCTCACAATCCATACACCGCATGCGGTATCTGCCTTATTGAATTCTGCCCAAACCAGACACGTCTCATCAGCAAGGTTTACAAGATGGGAATTGGCATTAATGGCCCCCGTAAACATCACCATAAGGAGATGCAGTGCATTAAACCCTGCAACATTTCTCCCAGGTGTGCCTGGTCAGACACAAAGGGTGGGAGGTGAGAGTGATGGGGAAGGAGGATTTAATGCAAAGGAAGATGCACATGATTGTATGGAATATTTGACCCAAAATTTTACCGCAAGGCCTGACATCAGTGACAATCCACTAGAAGATGCAGAACTCACGTTCTACACGGACGGTAGTTGTCACAGACAGTCAGACTCGGGAGACTTGTGTACTGGATACGCAGTCGTAGATGACCAAGACACCATAGAAGCGGAACCGCTAGGCCCACCTCACTCAGCCCAGGTTGCTGAACTGGTCGCCCTAACCAGAGCATGTGAATTGGCTAAGGGTAAGTCAGCCAATATCTACACCGATTCCAGATACGCGTTCGGGGTAGTCCATGATTTCGGAGCCCTATGGCGGCTCAGAAATTTCATGACGGCAGCTGGTACACCGATAGCGCATGCAGCTCACATAAAAAGGCTTCTAACAGCGATACAGGAACCCGACAGAGTGGCTGTTATCAAATGTAAAGCACATACATATAGCCAAGACCCAGTATCCCTTGGTAACAGCCGAGCAGACGAAGCCGCAAAGCTTGCAGCTGCTACCCCCACACGGACAGACACCACACAGTTGATGGTATTTAATACCATCAACACACAGAAGTTGTGTGAGATGCAGAATTTGTGTTCCACACAGGAAAGAGCAGTCTGGAGGGCAAAGGGATATGGCCAGGAGTCCTCAGGGCTCTGGACGGATGGACATGGTAAACCAGTGGCCCCCAGGGCATACCTTCCATGTCTGGCTGAAGCAGCTCACGGGCTGACTCATCTAGGCAAGGAGGGGATGTGCAAATTGGTAAGAGCATACTGGTGCGCCCCAGGATTCTCCTCTCATGCGAGTAAAAGAGCAATGTCATGCCTTACCTGTCTGAGAAAGAATATTGGAAAAGCAATACCTACAGAACCATCCCATATCCCACCTGCCGGCGGCCCTTTCCAGGTAATACAAATTGACTTCATTCAATTACCCCCATGTCGAAATTTGAAATATGTACTTGTCTGTATAGATGTTTTCTCGAATTGGGTCGAGGCTTTTCCAGCAGCTACAAATACCGCTATGTTTACAGCTAAGAAAATTGTGCAGGAATTTGTATGTAGATATGGTATCCCTAGAATCATTGAAAGTGATAGGGGTACCCATTTTACAGGTGATGTCTTTCAAGGAATGTGTAAATTGATGGGTATTGATAGCAAGCTGCACACTCCGTACCGTCCACAGGCGAGTGCGAAGGTCGAAAGAGTGAACAGCACTATTAAAAATAAATTGAGTAAAGTAATGGCAGAGACAGGATTGACGTGGCCAGAAGCTTTACCCATTGTTTTGTATAGCATCAGAACCACTCCCAGGTCCCCTCTTAATCTGTCTCCTTTTGAAATCTTGTTTGGTCGACAACCGCATGTCATGATTAACCCTCAGGATGATTTGAAATGTAACAATGAAGTAACTGTAAAGTACTTGATTAACATGAGTAAACAGTTGAGGAATCAAAATGATAATCTGAAGTTGGTGATTCCTGATTTACCAGATAGTAATTGTCATGACATTGAACCTGGGGATTATGTAATGATACGAAATTTTCTACGCTCAGGTTGTCTTATTGATAGATGGGAAGGACCATACCAGGTCTTATTGACTAGCACCACAGCATTGAAGGTTGCTGAGAGAGAGACTTGGGTCCATTCATCCCACTGCAAGAAGGTTGCTGATCCAGAGAAGTCCCGTGATAAGGAACAGACGGTAGAGGTTGTATCACTAGAGTGTCTGTTCCAGGAGGACTGAGGCGGCACCTGAGCCTTGAAGACCGAAAGCAGCTGTCGACTCCCCTCTCCCTTTTATTGTTTTCTCCACTTCCCATCCCCTCTCCCTTAAAATTTCTTTTTCCCCCTTCTCATTCTTCTCTATTTCCTCCTCAAAGATGGACTTGCCCCAAGAGACTGTGATCCGGATTTTTATGTTAACCATGATGTTGACCAGAGCAGTCTGTTCCGGCGAGAGTACCATAGAGGTCGAAAGAGGTTCTGGAATGGGTTCCGATTATGATGATGGAGGCGTAGTTTTCCAAGATCAACCAAACCAACAAGCAAAGGCGAGTATCAGAAAACGATCCGATAGAAGAAATTGTGATGGATTGTTAGCTGAAGAAAATTGTATCTGTAGGCTCTGTGATAATCTGGTTGAAGATGGATGCATAAAGAAATGCCAATCTAGTTTTAATATCCATATAGACCGGCATCCATTGAGTGACTATCACTCCTTAGTGGGTAACGTGTTAAACCAAACAGATTGTTGGGTATGCTCTCAAGTACCTCAGGGTCACAGTAAATCAGGGCTAGTACCATTTCCTTTAACGTTAGGGGAGGTACTTGAGCTAAGTGGTGGGAGACCGGTGGACCGGAGGTTTAACATCTCCAGCCCTCCTAGTTTGAAGCTCCACCAATACCATGTGGATAGGTCCCTCATATGTTTTAACATCTCCAATCCCAGAAAACCGGGAAATTGGGAAGTGTCATGGAGCAACCTTACCATGACCTTTTCACACAGAGCAGATAGAATGCCTACAGATACAGAGCTCGTACGCCACATAGCCAGTAGAGGAAAATCTTTCCGGTATCGATATACCTTAGGAAATAGGATTACTAGAGTTGGAGAGGTATCACCAGGATACTGTGCACATATCGTACAAACCGATACGTGCATTAGGCAGATGGAAGAATTAGGGTCAGGAGATTTCACCTGGAAGGTTTGTAACATGGTCATGTCCTTCTCCGTCCCATATGTTCTCCCCGATGATGCATATTTCATATGCGGGAGAAAGGCGTACAAGTGGCTTGCCCCAAACTCTGAAGGATTGTGTTATATTGGAAAAGTATTGCCCGAAGTGATGACTGTTACACATGACAAAATGAAGGACATACACCGTGGTGCCCAAGCTCCTTATACTCACACTCACTACGAGCACCGGGTTAAAAGACAACTGTCAGAAAGGTTAGAGCATCCGGCCTCTGATCTTATCCATGAATCCACCGGGATTCAGGTTCTGGTAGCGTTAGATTTCACTCGCACCGCTCGAGGTGTGATGAATTATAGATACATTTCCGCACTCGCCAATTTGTTAGATAATATCACTGAAATGTATGATGACACGTTTAGATACACTGGAAGAGAACTTCAAGCTTACAAAACAGAACTAGTTCAGCATAGGATGGTTCTTAATTATCTTACAGCAGTAACAGGCGGATATTGTGTTACATTGGCAACACAGTACGGCATAAAGTGTTGCACGTATATCACAAATAGCACCGAGGATCCGGTAGAGGTCATAGACCAAAAGATGGACGATATTCTCCAATTGAAGTGGGAATTTCGTCGAAAACACAATCTCACCCTTGCTGCTGTAGGTAATGAGCTGACTGGTTGGGTGTCATGGTTGAACCCGCGAAATTGGTTCTCCGGTTTAGGAGACTGGGCTCAAGGAGTCATAATGGATGTTGGAAAGTTTCTACTATGTATCTTGGGTGTCGTTATATCGATTGGATTGATATTTAGATGCGGGCAGGCTTTAATGAGGTGCAAACAAAGTACAAAAGTGATGAGCTTGAGGAGTGAGGAAACTGTAATTAACCTGGATTTGATTTATGACCCAATGATAGAAACCAGAATGTGATGAAAATGCGATTATACGGTCCGTTTCTTTCACCTGTTTTTCTGCTTTTCTCCCAGATACAAAGACCCCCTTGGACGAGGAAGCTGACGAGACGAGATGTATACAGACAACGGATTGACCAAAGAAGAAGATTTGACAACTTTAAATATGGACACTTGATGAACTTTGCCATGGATCCCCAGTTTCCCTAGTATCTTTAAACTCACGCTAGCCCAACATTTTTGTAAATCTGATGGCTCAGACAAAGCTATTTGCTCATGCCTAAGGAGCAATACAGCGCAAAGAAGACGACTCTCAACAGATACCGAAAACAACTTCGACGACAGATGTACATTTCCCTGACATAGAATATCATTGCATTTTTCGTAAGTGTTCTTTATCTTCATCTCTGCAACCCCCAGGTAACGACACACATAGACGATAGGGAATACAGGCACAGATAGCAGCAACCACATACCTCCCCCATTCATGTATCATCAACTAAAATGTGCATCCCCATTTTGTTACAACTGAAAGCCGAAATGAGCTCGGTAGAGTTTGACAGCCCATCCACAGACCTGTACCACAGGATAAGAAGGAATTCAAATGTATACTTCGCAATACCTCGAAGCTTGATTTACAACACGTACGGCACGATGATACATGACCCCCCAAACATGGATTCATACACACATGCTTCTGCTATCTCACTAGGTCATACCCTCTTCACACCTTCTCCCCTCTCCTCCCCTACCCAACCATGGAAATCAATTAACCCCTGACTTACATTTTTCTCCTTAAATGTTTTGTGGCAGTTATTATTGACTGCCAAAGGGTGGACTGTCAAAGTCAGAAAAATGTCTCAATGCACGTTGCCATATTTGCACCGCACACTGGTCCGCGCTGCGCGTGCGTGCGCTCTCCCGTGGATGCGCATACCCGCAATAACGTGCACTCGCAGGCGCGGTATGCGTATTTACGGTAGAGTTTATGTAGTCGTAGCGTGCGACTCATTCGTTACAAATGTTCACAATTAATGTAGTTTATAGATCATGGTCCCTTTGATAGATTCTGAAAGTTTGGTTAAAATACAATGTCCCAGAGCTGAGGAATCCCTCTTTATATCGTACGAAGGGTCTAACAGGAATCATACAGCAGTGTTTGGTACCCATCGGAAGAGTATTTAATTAGCAATATTCCGGTGTTGGTTTGGAGCGTATTAATCGCTCGTGCGAATAGTTATGGACATAAGAAGTTTATGTCCATTTCTATTAATTACACATACTCAGGTATGCGGCGGGAAACCCAGTTTCCCACCCACCTGAGCTGTTGGAAATCGTCACAGCCCACCTGTATGAATCACCCTATGACCTTTTGTTATGATACAGGGCCGAATTCCTTCGGCCAATGGACAATGGGATTGTAGGACCAGGAGATTGCATTGTGTGTGGGGCATAAATAGGCAGGCCGACCACATCCAGCTCTCACTCTCTCATCAACGGTTATCTGCTGATAGCCGGGAGCTGGATATCGAGGCGCAGGCGATCATACCCTTTGTGCGTAAGTTTCTCTCCGTTATCATTGTCTTTCTGTGAGCCAATTTCTCTCATCTCATCTCTCTCTCTCTCTCTCTCTCTGTTCTGTTCTCTCATATCTCCCCTAGACTAGGCTAGTATTGTATTGTATTAGATAGTATTGTGTTGTATTGCATTTAGGTCAGTGTAGTATTGTCTTTTGTATTTATTGTTTAGTTCTGTGGTTAGGAAGTCCTTGTTATATTGTAGTGTATCATTTGTACTGTTATCCCCTTTTACAAGTATATTAGATATAATACAGTTAATAGGCCTTGGAACCTAAACCAGTATCTGTGCATTTTCTATAGTGTTAAGTGTTCACTTGAGCGTCGGTGACGCTCAAGCAGCTTTGTAGTTAGTCAGGTTACACAAGGTTGCACTTACACCCTGTACTCACATTAAGGTATTCAGTGTATTTCATTGGTATAAGGTTTTAACATAAAGGTATAGTGTTGTGAGCGTCTGCATCGCTGGTGACCTCCTCGTGGTCTCGAGCGTAAGCTACGCCATAGCGAATCATTACCCTAGACATAACCAATAACGTGTCCTGTGATCACTGGGCCGTGAGCGAACGTGACGCTTGAGCGTCTCGCCTACGGCTGAGCGATCGCTACGCCAATAGCGTACCATTACGGTACTTCTTAAGCAAACAGCGTACAGTGTTCTTAGCTTCATAAAGGGTTGTTATACGACAAGGGAATTTAGCATTGTCAGTAATAACACACGTACTGTACCTCTGCCTGTAGTGTAATAACACACGTACTGTACCTCTGCCTGTAGTGTAATAACACACGTACTGTACCTCTGCCTGTAGTGTAATAACACACGTACTGTACCTCTGCCTGTAGTGTAATAACACACGTACTGTACCTCTGCCTGTAGTGTAATAACACACGTACTGTACCTCTGCCTGTAGTGTAATAACACACGTACTGTACCTCTGCCTGTAGTGTAATAACACACGTACTGTACCTCTGCCTGTAGCGTCACCTCACACGTACTGTACCTCTGCCTGTAGTGTAATAACACACGTACTGTACCTCTGCCTGTAGTGTCACCTCACACGTACTGTACCTCTGCCTGTAGCGTCACCTCACATGTACTGTACCTCTGCCTGTAGCGTCACCTCACACGTACTGTACCTCTGACTGTAGTGTCACCTCACATGTACTGTACCTCTGCCTGTAGCGTCACCTCACACGTACTGTACCTCTGCCTGTAGTGTCACCTCACATGTACTGTACCTCTGCCTGTAGCGTCACCTCACACGTACTGTACCTCTGCCTGTAGTGTCACCTCACATGTACTGTACCTCTGCCTGTAGCGTCACCTCACACGTACTGTACCTCTGCCTGTAGTGTCACCTCACATGTACTGTACCTCTGCCTGTAGCGTCACCTCACACGTACTGTACCTCTGCCTGTAGTGTCACCTCACATGTACTGTACCTCTGCCTGTAGCGTCACCTCACATGTACTGTACCTCTGCCTGTAGCGTCACCTCACACGTACTGTACCCCCGCCTGTAGTGTCACCTCACACGTACTGTACCTCTGCCTGTAGTGTCACCTCACATGTACTGTACCTCTGCCTGTAGTGTAATAACACACGTACTGTACCTCTGCCTGTAGTGTAATAACACACGTACTGTACCTCTGCCTGTAGTGTAATAACACACGTACTGTACCTCTGCCTGTAGTGTAATAACACACGTACTGTACCTCTGCCTGTAGTGTAATAACACACGTACTGTACCTCTGCCTGTAGTGTAATAACACACGTACTGTACCTCTGACTGTAGTGTCACCTCACATGTACTGTACCTCTGCCTGTAGCGTCACCTCACACGTACTGTACCTCTGCCTGTAGTGTCACCTCACATGTACTGTACCTCTGCCTGTAGCGTCACCTCACACGTACTGTACCTCTGCCTGTAGCGTCACCTCACACGTACTGTACCTCTGCCTGTAGTGTCACCTCACACGTACTTTACCTCTGCCTGTAGCGTCACCTCACACGTACTGTACCTCTGCCTGTAGCGTCACCTCACACGTACTGTACCTCTGCCTGTAGCGTCACCTCACACGTACTGTACCTCTGCCTGTAGTGTCACCTCACACGTACTGTACCTCTGACTGTAGTGTCACCTCACACGTACTGTAGCCCCGCCTGTAGCGTCACCTCACACGTACTGTACCTCTGCCTGTAGTGTCACCTCACACGTACTGTACCTCTGCCTGTAGCGTCACCTCACACGTACTGTACCTCTGCCTGTAGCGTCACCTCACACGTACTGTACCTCTGCCTGTAGCGTCATCCCACACGTACTGTACCTCTGCCTGTAGCGTCATCCCACACGTACTGTAGCCCCGCCTGTAGTGTCACCTCACACGTACTGTACCTCTGCCTGTAGTGTCACCTCACACGTACTGTACCTCTGCCTGTAGCGTCACCTCACACGTACTGTACCTCTGCCTGTAGTGTCACCTCACACGTACTGTACCTCTGCCTGTAGCGTCACCTCACACGTACTGTACCTCTGCCTGTAGTGTCACCTCACACGTACTGTACCTCTGCCTGTAGCGTCACCTCACACGTACTGTACCTCTGCCTGTAGCGTCACCTCACACGTACTGTACCTCTGCCTGTAGTGTCACCTCACACGTACTGTACCTCTGCCTGTAGCGTCACCTCACATGTACTGTAGCCCCGCCTGTAGCGTCACCTCACACGTACTGTACCTCTGCCTGTAGTGTCACCTCACACGTACTGTACCTCTGCCTGTAGCGTCACCTCACACGTACTGTACCTCTGCCTGTAGCGTCACCTCACACGTACTGTACCTCTGCCTGTAGTGTCACCTCACACGTACTGTACCTCTGCCTGTAGCGTCACCTCACATGTACTGTAGCCCCGCCTGTAGCGTCACCTCACACGTACTGTACCTCTGCCTGTAGTGTCACCTCACACGTACTGTACCTCTGCCTGTAGCGTCACCTCACACGTACTGTACCTCTGCCTGTAGCGTCACCTCACACGTACTGTACCTCTGCCTGTAGTGTCACCTCACACGTACTGTACCTCTGCCTGTAGCGTCACCTCACATGTACTGTAGCCCCGCCTGTAGCGTCACCTCACACGTACTGTACCTCTGCCTGTAGTGTCACCTCACACGTACTGTACCTCTGCCTGTAGCGTCACCTCACACGTACTGTACCTCTGCCTGTAGCGTCACCTCACACGTACTGTACCTCTGCCTGTAGTGTCACCTCACACGTACTGTACCTCTGCCTGTAGCGTCACCTCACATGTACTGTAGCCCCGCCTGTAGCGTCACCTCACACGTACTGTACCTCTGCCTGTAGTGTCACCTCACACGTACTGTACCTCTGCCTGTAGCGTCACCTCACACGTACTGTACCTCTGCCTGTAGCGTCACCTCACACGTACTGTACCTCTGCCTGTAGCGTCACCTCACACGTACTGTACCCCCGCCTGTAGCGTCACCTCACACGTACTGTACCCCCGCCTGTAGCGTCACCTCACACGTACTGTACCCCCGCCTGTAGCGTCACCTCACACGTACTGTACCCCCGCCTGTAGCGTCACCTCACACGTACTGTACCCCCGCCTGTAGCGTCACCTCACACGTACTGTACCTCTGCCTGTAGTGTCACCTCACACGTACTGTACCTCTGACTGTAGCGTCATCACACACGTACTGTACCTCTGACTGTAGTGTCACCTCACACGTACTGTAGCCCCGCCTGTAGCGTCACCTCACACGTACTGTACCTCTGCCTGTAGTGTCATCCCACACGTACTGTACCTCTGCCTGTAGCGTCATCACACACGTACTGTACCTCTGCCTGTAGCGTCATCACACACGTACTGTACCTCTGCCTGTAGCATCACCTCACACGTACTGTACCTCTGCCTGTAGCATCACCTCACACGTACTGTACCCCCGCCTGTAGTGTCACCTCACATGTACTGAACCCCTGCCTGTAGTGTCACCTCACACGTACTGTACCTCTGCCTGTAGCATCACCTCACACGTACTGTACCTCTGCCTGTAGCATCACCTCACATGTACTGTACCCCCGCCTGTAGTGTCACCTCACACGTACTGTACCCCCGCCTGTAGTGTCACCTCACACGTACTGTACCCCCGCCTGTAGTGTCACCTCACACGTACTGTACCTCTGCCTGTAGCGTCACCTCACACGTACTGTACCTCCGCCTGTAGCGTCACCTCACACGTACTGTACCCCCGCCTGTAGTGTCACCTCACACGTACTGTACCCCCGCCTGTAGCGTCACCTCACATGTACTGTACCTCTGCCTGTAGCGTCACCTCACACGTACTGTACCTCTGCCTGTAGCGTCACCTCACACGTACTGTACCCCCGCCTGTAGCGTCACCTCACACGTACTGTACCCCCGCCTGTAGCGTCACCTCACACGTACTGTACCCCCGCCTGTAGCGTCACCTCACACGTACTGTACCCCCACCTGTAGCGTCACCTCACACGTACTGTACCCCCGCCTGTAGTGTCACCTCACACGTACTGTACCCCCGCCTGTAGTGTCACCTCACACGTACTGTACCTCTGCCTGTAGTGTCACCTCACATGTACTGTACCCCCGCCTGTAGTGTCACCTCACACGTACTGTACCTCTGCCTGTAGTGTCACCTCACATGTACTGTACCTCTGCCTGTAGCGTCACCTCACACGTACTGTACCTCTGCCTGTAGTGTCACCTCACATGTACTGTACCTCTGCCTGTAGCGTCACCTCACACGTACTGTACCTCTGCCTGTAGTGTCACCTCACATGTACTGTACCTCTGCCTGTAGTGTAATAACACACGTACTGTACCTCTGCCTGTAGTGTAATAACACACGTACTGTACCTCTGCCTGTAGTGTAATAACACACGTACTGTACCTCTGACTGTAGTGTCACCTCACATGTACTGTACCTCTGCCTGTAGCGTCACCTCACACGTACTGTACCTCTGCCTGTAGTGTCACCTCACATGTACTGTACCTCTGCCTGTAGCGTCACCTCACACGTACTGTAGCCCCGCCTGTAGTGTCACCTCACACGTACTGTAGCCCCGCCTGTAGCGTCACCTCACACGTACTGTACCTCTGCCTGTAGTGTCACCTCACACGTACTGTACCTCTGCCTGTAGTGTCACCTCACACGTACTGTACCTCTGCCTGTAGCGTCACCTCACACGTACTGTACCTCTGCCTGTAGCGTCACCTCACACGTACTGTACCTCTGCCTGTAGCGTCACCTCACACGTACTGTACCTCTGCCTGTAGTGTCACCTCACACGTACTGTACCTCTGCCTGTAGCGTCACCTCACACGTACTGTACCTCTGCCTGTAGTGTCACCTCACACGTACTGTACCTCTGCCTGTAGTGTCACCTCACACGTACTGTAGCCCCGCCTGTAGCGTCACCTCACACGTACTGTACCTCTGCCTGTAGTGTCACCTCACACGTACTGTACCCCCGCCTGTAGCGTCACCTCACATGTACTGTACCTCTGCCTGTAGTGTCACCTCACATGTACTGTACCTCTGACTGTAGTGTCACCTCACACGTACTGTAGCCCCGCCTGTAGCGTCACCTCACACGTACTGTACCTCTGCCTGTAGCGTCACCTCACACGTACTGTACCTCTGCCTGTAGTGTCACCTCACACGTACTGTACCTCTGCCTGTAGCGTCACCTCACACGTACTGTACCTCTGCCTGTAGCGTCACCTCACACGTACTGTACCTCTGCCTGTAGCGTCACCTCACACGTACTGTACCTCTGCCTGTAGTGTCACCTCACACGTACTGTACCTCTGACTGTAGTGTCACCTCACACGTACTGTAGCCCCGCCTGTAGCGTCACCTCACACGTACTGTACCTCTGCCTGTAGCGTCACCTCACACGTACTGTACCTCTGCCTGTAGCGTCACCTCACACGTACTGTACCTCTGCCTGTAGCGTCACCTCACACGTACTGTACCTCTGCCTGTAGCGTCATCCCACACGTACTGTACCTCTGCCTGTAGCGTCATCCCACACGTACTGTAGCCCCGCCTGTAGTGTCACCTCACACGTACTGTACCTCTGCCTGTAGTGTCACCTCACACGTACTGTACCTCTGCCTGTAGCGTCACCTCACACGTACTGTACCTCTGCCTGTAGTGTCACCTCACACGTACTGTACCTCTGCCTGTAGCGTCATCCCACACGTACTGTAGCCCCGCCTGTAGTGTCACCTCACACGTACTGTACCTCTGCCTGTAGTGTCACCTCACACGTACTGTACCTCTGCCTGTAGCGTCACCTCACACGTACTGTACCTCTGCCTGTAGTGTCACCTCACACGTACTGTACCTCTGCCTGTAGCATCACCTCACACGTACTGTACCTCTGCCTGTAGCATCACCTCACATGTACTGTACCCCCGCCTGTAGTGTCACCTCACACGTACTGTACCCCCGCCTGTAGTGTCACCTCACACGTACTGTACCCCCGCCTGTAGTGTCACCTCACACGTACTGTACCTCTGCCTGTAGCGTCACCTCACACGTACTGTACCTCCGCCTGTAGCGTCACCTCACACGTACTGTACCCCCGCCTGTAGTGTCACCTCACACGTACTGTACCCCCGCCTGTAGCGTCACCTCACATGTACTGTACCTCTGCCTGTAGCGTCACCTCACACGTACTGTACCTCTGCCTGTAGCGTCACCTCACACGTACTGTACCCCCGCCTGTAGCGTCACCTCACACGTACTGTACCCCCGCCTGTAGCGTCACCTCACACGTACTGTACCCCCGCCTGTAGCGTCACCTCACACGTACTGTACCCCCGCCTGTAGCGTCACCTCACACGTACTGTACCCCCACCTGTACTGTCACCTCACATGTACTGTACCCCCGCCTGTAGTGTCACCTCACATGTACTGTACCCCCACCTGTAGTGTCACCTCACATGTACTGTACCCCCACCTGTAGTGTCACCTCACATGTACTGTACCCCCACCTGTAGTGTCACCTCACATGTACTGTACCCCCACCTGTAGTGTCACCTCACATGTACTGTACCCCCACCTGTAGTGTCACCTCACATGTACTGTACCCCCACCTGTAGTGTCACCTCACATGTACTGTACCCCCACCTGTAGTGTCACCTCACATGTACTGTACCCCCACCTGTACTGTCACCTCACATGTACTGTACCCCCGCCTGTAGTGTCACCTCACATGTACTGTACCCCCGCCTGTAGTGTCACCTCACATGTACTGTACCCCCACCTGTAGTGTCACCTCACATGTACTGTACCCCCACCTGTAGTGTCACCTCACATGTACTGTACCCCCACCTGTAGTGTCACCTCACATGTACTGTACCCCCACCTGTAGTGTCACCTCACATGTACTGTACCCCCACCTGTAGTGTCACCTCACATGTACTGTACCCCCACCTGTAGTGTCACCTCACATGTACTGTACCCCCACCTGTAGTGTCACCTCACATGTACTGTACCCCCACCTGTAGTGTCACCTCACACGTACTGTATACATACCCTCCAACATGACCCGCCCCACTAGGTACAAAATGCTCTGGTTCTGGACTTCCCTCTTAATTTATTATTGCTATCACCTGTGAAGAAACAGCTTTCTTATCATTTACCTAGTTCAACACAGGTGATGGAAATCATAAATTAAGAGGGAAGTCCAGGAACAGAGCATTTTGTACCTAGTGGGGCGGGTCATGTTGGAGGGTCTGTGTATACCATACTTGCCTACCTGCCCCTCTCCATGAGGGAGAAAATGCTCTGTTCCTGGACTTTCCTGGTCATGTATGATTGCCATCACCTGTGGTGAGCTGGGTAATTGATAAGAAAGGTGTCACCACAGGTGATGGCAATCATACATGACCAGGAAAGTGCAGGAACAGAGCATTGTCATGGAGAGGGGCAGGTAGGTAAGTATGCTGCACAGTAATACCCCCGGTAATGACGTCACAGTGAAGAAAGCGGTTACCGCTACTCAGAGTAATGACGTCACCCAATCCCCGGAGCAATGACGTCACTCAGCGGTAATTACAGCGGAGCAGGAAGAGTATTACTCACTGTTATTCCTCCTCATGCAGCTGCAGTACTTCCGCTGTGTGACGTGGTAGAGCGGTGCATGCTGGGAGATGACGATAACCGTCACGTGTCCATCCCCGGCGGCCATGTCCTCTGTGGGCAGGAGGCCCGCCAGTGTGTACGCGACAAGCCCCGCCTATTCCCCGCCCCTGTCAGTGTAGTCAGAGCAACCTGAGGCAGGAGGCGCATCCGCTATGCTCCACCCCTCAGTGAGGAGACACGCCCCCTGCCAGCCCCTGAGTAGTTGCCGCCCCCTTCAGAACGGCCTGCGTGGGGAACCTCCTGCATTGTGCGGTGACCCCGCCTACAGCAGTGCGTCCTGCGGCAGATGTGACAGGGTGTGTGATCAGTGTAATGTACAGGGAGCCACGCCGGGCCTGGTAATGAGCGAGGGAGCGTGGGGTAACAGGGCACCATTCTAATCCGGGGGCTGCCACGCCAGGCCTGGTAATGAGCAAGGGAGCGTGGGGTGACAGGGCGCCATTCTAATCCGGGGGCGGCCACGCCAGGCAATGAGCAAGGGAGCGTGGGGTAACAGGGCGCCATTCTAATCCGGGGGCGGCCACGCCAGGCCTGGTAATGAGCGAGGGAGCGTGGGGTAACAGGGCGCCATTCTAATCCGGGGGCGGCCACGCCAGGCCTGATAATGAGCGAGGGAGCGTGGGGTAACAGGGCGCCATTCTAATCCGGGAGCGGCCACGCCAGGCCTGGTAATGAGCAAGGGAGCGTGGGGTAACAAGGCGCCATTCTAATCCGGGGCGGCCACGCCAGGCCTGGTAATGAGCAAGGGAGCGTGGGGTAACAGGGCGCCATTCTGATCCGGGGGCGGCCACGCCAGGCCTGGTAATGAGCAAGGGAGCGTGGGGTAACAGGGCGCCATTCTAATCCGGGGGCGGCCACGCCAGGCCTGGTAATGAGCAAGGGAGCGTGGGGTAACAGGGCGCCATTCTAATCCGGGGGCGGCCACGCCAGGCCTGGTAATGAGCAAGGGAGCGTGGGGTAACAGGGCGCCATTCTAATCCGGGGGCGGCCACGCCAGGCCTGGTAATGAGCAAGGGAGCGTGGGGTAACAGGGCGCCATTCTAATCCGGGGGCAGCCACGCCGGGCCTGGTAATGAGCGAGGGAGTGTGGGGTAACAGGGCGCCATTCTAATCCGGGGGCGGCCACGCCAGGCCTGGTAATGAGCGAGGGAGTGTGGGGTAACAGGGCGCCATTCTAATCCGGGGGCGGCCACGCCAGGCCTGATAATGAGCGAGGGAGCGTGGGGTAACGGGGCGCCATTCTAATCCGGGGGCGGCCACGCCAGGCCTGATAATGAGCGAGGGAGCGTGGGGTAACAGGGCGCCATTCTAATCCGGGGGCGGCCACGCCAGGCCTGGTAATGAGCGAGGGAGCGTGGGGTAACAGGGCGCCATTCTAATCCGGGGGCGGCCACGCCAGGCCTGGTAATGAGCAAGGGAGCGTGGGGTAACAAGGCGCCATTCTAATCCGGGGCGGCCACGCCAGGCCTGGTAATGAGCAAGGGAGCGTGGGGTAACAGGGCGCCATTCTGATCCGGGGGCGGCCACGCCAGGCCTGGTAATGAGCAAGGGAGCGTGGGGTAACAGGGCGCCATTCTAATCCGGGGGCGGCCACGCCAGGCCAGGTAATGAGCAAGGGAGCGTGGGGTAACAGGGCGCCATTCTAATCCGGGGGCGGCCACGCCAGGCCTGGTAATGAGCGAGGGAGCGTGGGGTAACAGGGCGCCATTCTAATCCGGGGGCGGCCACGCCAGGCCTGGTAATGAGCAAGGGAGCGTGGGGTAACAGGGCGCCATTCTAATCCGGGGGCAGCCACGCCGGGCCTGGTAATGAGCGAGGGAGTGTGGGGTAACAGGGCGCCATTCTAATCCGGGGGCGGCCACGCCAGGCCTGGTAATGAGCGAGGGAGCGTGGGGTAACAGGGCGCCATTCTAATCCGTGGGCGGCCACGCCAGGCCTGATAATGAGCGAGGGAGCGTGGGGTAACGGGGCGCCATTCTAATCCGGGGGCGGCCACGCCAGGCCTGATAATGAGCGAGGGAGCGTTGGGTAACAGGGCGCCATTCTAATCCGGGGGCGGCCACGCCAGGCCTGGTAATGAGCGAGGGAGCGTGGGGTAACAGGGCGCCATTCTAATCCGGGGGCAGCCACGCCAGGCCTGGTAATGAGCAAGGGAGCGTGGGGTAACAGGGCGCCATTCTAATCCGGGGCGGCCACGCCAGGCCTGGTAATGAGCAAGGGAGCGTGGGGTAACAGGGCGCCATTCTGATCCGGGGGCGGCCACGCCAGGCCTGGTAATGAGCAAGGGAGCGTGGGGTAACAGGGCGCCATTCTAATCCGGGGGCGGCCACGCCAGGCCTGGTAATGAGCAAGGGAGCGTGGGGTAACAGGGCGCCATTCTAATCCGGGGGCGGCCACGCTGGGCCTGGTAATGAGCGAGGGAGTGTGGGGTAACACGGCGCCATTCTAATCCGGGGGCGGCCACGCCAGGCCTGATAATGAGCGAGGAAGCGTGGGGTAACAGGGCGCCATTCTAATCCGGGGGCGGCCACGCCAGGCCTGATAATGAGCGAGGGAGCGTGGGGTAACAGGGCGCCATTCTAATCCGGGGGCGGCCACGCCAGGCCTGGTAATGAGCGAGGGAGTGTGGGGTAACAGGGCGCCATTCTAATCCGGGGGCGGCCACGCCAGGCCTGATAATGAGCGAGGGAGCGTGGGGTAACAGGGTGCCATTCTAATCCGGGGACGGCCACGCTGGGCCTGGTAATGAGCGAGGGAGCGTGGGGTAACAGAGCGCCATTCTAATCCGGGGGCGGGGGCAGCCACGCTGGGCCTGGTAATGAGTGAGGGAGTGTGCGGTAACAGGGCGCCATTCTAATCCAAGGGGGGGTGGGGGCAGCCACGTCAGGCCTGGTAATGAGCGAGGGAGCGTGGGGTAACAGGGCGCCATTCTAATCCGGGGGCGGCCACGCCAGGCCTGGTAATGAGCGAGGGAGTGTGGGGTAACAGGGCGCCATTCTATTCCGGGGGCGGCCACGCTGGGCCTGGTAATGAGCGAGGGAGCGTGGGGTAACAGGTCGCCATTCTAATCCGGGGACGGCCACGCTGGGCCTGGTAATGAGCGAGGGAGCGTGGGGTAACAGGGCGCCATTCTAATCCAAGGGGGGGGTGGGGGCAGCCACGTCAGGCCTGGTAATGAGCAAGGGAGCGTGGGGTAACAGGGCGCCATTCTAATCCGGGGACGGCCACGTCAGGCCTGATAATGAGCAAGGGAGCGTGGGGTAACAGGGCGCCATTCTAATCCGGGGACGGCCACGCTGGGCCTGGTAATGAGCGAGGGAGCGTGGGGTAACAGGGCGCCATTCTAATCCGAGGGGGTGTGGGGGCAGCCACGTCAGGCCTGGTAATGAGCAAGGGAGCGTGGGGTAACAGGGCGCCATTCTAATCCGAGGGGGTGTGGGGGCAGCCACGTCAGGCCTGGTATTGAGCGAGGCAGCGTGGGGTAACAGGGCGCCATTCTAATCCAAGGGGGAGTGGGGGCAGCCTTGCCGGGCCTGGTAATGAGCGAGGCAGCGTGGGGTAACAGGGCGCCATTTTAATCCGGGGGCGGCCACGCCAGGCCTGGTAATGAGCGAGGGAGTGTGGGTTAACAGGGCGCCATTCTAATCTGGGGGCGGCCACGCCAGGCCTGGTAAGGAGCGAGGGAGCGTGGGGTAACAGGGCGCCATTCTAATCCGGGGGCGGCCACGTCAGGCCTGATAATGAGCGAGGGAGCGTGGGGTAACAGAGCGCCATTCTAATCCGGGGGCGGGGGCAGCCACGCTGGGCCTGGTAATGAGTGAGGGAGTGTGCGGTAACAGGGCGCCATTCTAATCCAAGGGGGGGTGGGGGCAGCCACGTCAGGCCTGGTAATGAGCGAGGGAGCGTGGGGTAACAGGGCGCCATTCTAATCCGGGGGCGGCCACGCCAGGCCTGGTAATGAGCGAGGGAGTGTGGGGTAACAGGGCGCCATTCTATTCCGGGGGCGGCCACGCTGGGCCTGGTAATGAGCGAGGGAGCGTGGGGTAACAGGGCGCCATTCTAATCCGGGGACGGCCACGCTGGGCCTGGTAATGAGCGAGGGAGCGTGGGGTAACAGGGCGCCATTCTAATCCAAGGGGGGGTGGGGGCAGCCACGTCAGGCCTGGTAATGAGCAAGGGAGCGTGGGGTAACAGGGCGCCATTCTAATCCGGGGACGGCCACGTCAGGCCTGATAATGAGCAAGGGAGCGTGGGGTAACAGGGCGCCATTCTAATCCGGGGACGGCCACGCTGGGCCTGGTAATGAGCGAGGGAGCGTGGGGTAACAGGGCGCCATTCTAATCCGAGGGGGTGTGGGGGCAGCCACGTCAGGCCTGGTAATGAGCAAGGGAGCGTGGGGTAACAGGGCGCCATTCTAATCCGAGGGGGTGTGGGGGCAGCCACGTCAGGCCTGGTATTGAGCGAGGCAGCGTGGGGTAACAGGGCGCCATTCTAATCCAAGGGGGAGTGGGGGCAGCCTTGCCGGGCCTGGTAATGAGCGAGGCAGTGTGGGGTAACAGGGCGCCATTTTAATCCGGGGGCGGCCACGCCAGGCCTGGTAATGAGCAAGGGAGCGTGGGGTAACAGGGCGCCATTCTAATCCGGGGGCAGCCACGCCGGGCCTGGTAATGAGCGAGGGAGTGTGGGGTAACAGGGCGCCATTCTAATCCGGGGGCGGCCACGCCAGGCCTGGTAATGAGCGAGGGAGTGTGGGGTAACAGGGCGCCATTCTAATCCGGGGGCGGCCACGCCAGGCCTGATAATGAGCGAGGGAGCGTGGGGTAACGGGGCGCCATTCTAATCCGGGGGCGGCCACGCCAGGCCTGATAATGAGCGAGGGAGCGTGGGGTAACAGGGCGCCATTCTAATCCGGGGGCGGCCACGCCAGGCCTGGTAATGAGCGAGGGAGCGTGGGGTAACAGGGCGCCATTCTAATCCGGGGGCAGCCACGCCAGGCCTGGTAATGAGCAAGGGAGCGTGGGGTAACAGGGCGCCATTCTAATCCGGGGCGGCCACGCCAGGCCTGGTAATGAGCAAGGGAGCGTGGGGTAACAGGGCGCCATTCTGATCCGGGGGCGGCCACGCCAGGCCTGGTAATGAGCAAGGGAGCGTGGGGTAACAGGGCGCCCTTCTAATCCGGGGGCGGCCACGCCAGGCCTGGTAATGAGCAATGGAGCGTGGGGTAACAGGGCGCCATTCTAATCCGGGGGCGGCCACGCTGGGCCTGGTAATGAGCGAGGGAGTGTGGGGTAACACGGCGCCATTCTAATCCGGGGGCGGCCACGCCAGGCCTGGTAATGAGCGAGGGAGTGTGGGGTATCAGGGCGCCATTCTAATCCGGGGGCGGCCACGCCAGGCCTGATTATGAGCGAGGAAGCGTGGGGTAACAGGGCGCCATTCTAATCCGGGGGCGGCCACGCCAGGCCTGATAATGAGCGAGGGAGCGTGGGGTAACAGGGCGCCATTCTAATCCGGGGGCGGCCACGCCAGGCCTGGTAATGAGCGTGGGAGTGTGGGGTAACAGGGCGCCATTCTAATCCGGGGGCGGCCACGCCAGGCCTGGTAATGAGCGAGGGAGTGTGGGGTAACAGGGCGCCATTCTATTCCGGGGGCGGCCACGCTGGGCCTGGTAATGAGCGAGGGAGCGTGGGGTAACAGGGCGCCATTCTAATCCAAGGGGGGGTGGGGGCAGCCACGTCAGGCCTGGTAATGAGCGAGGGAGCGTGGGGTAACAGGGCGCCATTCTAATCCGGGGGCGGCCACGCCAGGCCTGGTAATGAGCGAGGGAGTGTGGGGTAACAGGGCGCCATTCTATTCCGGGGGCGGCCACGCTGGGCCTGGTAATGAGCGAGGGAGCGTGGGGTAACAGGGCGCCATTCTAATCCGGGGACGGCCACGCTGGGCCTGGTAATGAGCGAGGGAGCGTGGGGTAACAGGGCGCCATTCTAATCCAAGGGGGGGTGGGGGCAGCCACGTCAGGCCTGGTAATGAGCAAGGGAGCGTGGGGTAACAGGGCGCCATTCTAATCCGGGGACGGCCACGTCAGGCCTGATAATGAGCAAGGGAGCGTGGGGTAACAGGGCGCCATTCTAATCCGGGGACGGCCACGCTGGGCCTGGTAATGAGCGAGGGAGCGTGGGGTAACAGGGCGCCATTCTAATCCGAGGGGGTGTGGGGGCAGCCACGTCAGGCCTGGTAATGAGCAAGGGAGCGTGGGGTAACAGGGCGCCATTCTAATCCGAGGGGGTGTGGGGGCAGCCACGTCAGGCCTGGTATTGAGCGAGGCAGCGTGGGGTAACAGGGCGCCATTCTAATCCAAGGGGGAGTGGGGGCAGCCTTGCCGGGCCTGGTAATGAGCGAGGCAGCGTGGGGTAACAGGGCGCCATTTTAATCCGGGGGCGGCCACGCCAGGCCTGGTAATGAGCGAGGGAGTGTGGGTTAACAGGGCGCCATTCTAATCTGGGGGCGGCCACGCCAGGCCTGGTAAGGAGCGAGGGAGCGTGGGGTAACAGGGCGCCATTCTAATCCGGGGGCGGCCACGTCAGGCCTGATAATGAGCGAGGGAGCGTGGGGTAACAGAGCGCCATTCTAATCCGGGGGCGGCCACGTCAGGCCTGGTAATGAGCGAGGCAGCGTGGGGTAACAGGGCGCCATTCTAATCCAAGGGGGAGTGGGGGCAGCCTTGCCGGGCCTGGTAATGAGCGAGGCAGCGTGGGGTAACAGGGCGCCATTCTAATCCGGGGGCGGCCACGCCAGGCCTGGTAATGAGCGTGGGGTAACAGGGCACCATTCTAATCCGGGGGCGGCCACGTCAGGCCTGGTAATGAGCGAGGCAGCGTGGGGTAACAGGGCGCCATTCTAATCCAAGGGGGAGTGGGGGCAGCCTTGCCGGGCCTGGTAATGAGCGAGGCAGCGTGGAGTAACAGGGCGCCATTCTAATCCGGGGGCGGCCACGCCAGGCCTGGTAATGAGCGAGGGAGTGTGGGGTAACAGGGCGCCATTCTAATCCGGGGGCGGCCACGTCAGGCCTGATAATGAGCAAGGCAGCGTGGGGTAACAGGGCGCCATTCTAATCCGGGGGGGGCGAGGTGCGCGGGGGCGGCCACGCCGGTCCTGGTAATGAGCGTGGGGTTACGGTGCCATTCTAATCCCGGGGGGTGCACGGGGGCGGCTTTACATCTATATATGTATAACTGTGAATGCACTCACTGTCACTCACTGTTACTCACTCTCACTCACTATCACTCACTGTCACTTGCACTCACTCACTGTCACTTGCACTCACTGACTCATCACTGATTCTCTCACTTCCCGATATGTCAGGAAGATGAAATGTAACATAGGTATTCTTCAGGTGGGAAATAGGAAAACTATGTAATTAGAATTATAATAAACCTCCCCTAAGGGGATGACAGGGGCGACATAATGACGTCATTACCGATGCGTGGCTTGTGTTGCGGGAATGAGAACGCCCAAACAGACAATTGGATGATCATTTGGATCCCCTTCCAGTGTGTAGAATGTTCTAAACTACAATAATGCTCCTGTCACTTCTTACCGTGTCTGCTGCGGGCGCTCCTCGGGGAACGCCAAGAACCAGGGATTCATATTTACTTACATTAAGACGTCTCACATTTACATCTCTATAGATTTACCTGATTATTACTCATTTATATGTACAGCCGCGACAATCAGACACTCCGTGCGGGGAACAGGTAGAACAGATAGTATATGTATACTTGGGAGTGTTATGCACACCAGTGCCAGCAGGAATGTACTGGTGTCTGAACGGTGAGGGATGCAAAACAAATGAACTCACAAACAGACTGGGGAATATGACATTACATACACAGAAGGTGATAGGGTAACAAAATAAACACAAAGTGAACAGAGAAGCCCAAAGGCTAAGAAACTGGGTGTCTCCCTAGTATTAGGAATGCTCAGATGGAAAGAAGCGAGATGTTGTGATTTAATACGTAGAGAACCCGAAATGCTGTTGCTAAGGGCAACAGCAAAACCCTAAAGGGTTACCAACGGGTGTGGCAGGAAACTCCTTGGTCAGAGATGGAATAATAGACACAAGGAGAGTCTCCACAATCCTAGTCCTCACTTGCAGTGCACTGGTTCATCTTACTGCCACTAAACTGACACCTGAACACCTTGCACAGTGAGAAAGGATTTTGGCAGGCAAGTCTGAGAATACAGCCGCAAACTTGCTAGGTTCACAGAGTAGCAAAAGAACCCCAGCAGGTTAAACGACTGACTCCAGTCTTACTGCTAGGTCTGGATTGGCAGAGTGTAATACCAAATCCCAAGGCCTATTTGCAGTAAGCAACAAACAAATACAAAGTTTACACAGTACTAGCTAGCTTTCAGGAACTGACTAACCAACAAAGATTCAGCAGCATCTGCCTAACCTGAGAAGAGGGTTTATATAGCAGGTGCTGTCCACGCCCCACTCAGACCTCACAGACTGTGAGCACAAAAACCAGCACCGGATCCCCTGCCGTGCACAGAGCCTGTAACCACTGCACAGCAAAAGACCCGAACCGGAGTATCAGCTACGCTCAGGTTACTCCGCTAGCACTTGTCTCCCGGT
Source organism: Pseudophryne corroboree (assembly GCF_028390025.1). Lineage (NCBI taxonomy): Eukaryota > Metazoa > Chordata > Amphibia > Anura > Myobatrachidae > Pseudophryne > Pseudophryne corroboree. The sequence continues at coordinate 75,687 of NW_026967814.1, read as the reverse complement.
TGCCATGACGACGTGGCAGCACAGAGCAGGAGACCCTAACAGTACCCCCCCTCTGACGAGGGGTCAAAGAACCCCTACCACCGGGTTTATCGGGGAACTGCAAGAAGAAAGAGCGTAACAGTCTGGGGGCATGAAGATCACAACTGCGCACCCACGACCGTTCCTCCGGGCCATACCCCTTCCAGTGCACCAAAAATGACAGTCGACCCCGAATCATCTTGGAGTCAAGAATCCTTTCAACAACAAACTCCCTCTGGCCACGTATCAGAAGAGGGGAAGGTCTTCCACTGGAAGAAGGATTACTCATCGCCCGTTTTAAAAGGGAACAATGAAATGTTTTATTGATACCCAAAGAACGGGGTAGATCTAACTGAAATGCCACCGGATTGATAACCCTAGTGATCTTATAAGGACCGATGAACCGGGGGCCTAACTTATGAGATGGCTGTCTCAACTTCAAATTCTTGGTAGACAACCAGACGAAGTCTCCTAATTTGAAGCTGCAGGGTCTTTTCCGCTTATCAAAAACCCTTTTGGTCACTAATGACACAGACACAAGGGCTTTCTTCACTTTCCTCCAAATACCTCTAAGGACCGAAACCACAGAGGAACCACCAGGCGTGGAGTCCTGGGGGTCAAAAGAATTGGCCTTAGGATGATGCCCATACACACAAAGGAAGGGAGAGATACCTGTAGCAGAGTGAGCCGCGTTGTTATAGGCAAACTCCGCCATGGACAGATGAGCAACCCAGTCAGTCTGACACTTGGAGACATAACACCTGAGGAACTGCTCCAAGGACTGGTTCACCCTTTCAGTCTGCCCATTAGACTGCGGATGGTAGCCTGACGACAAGCTGACAGAAATCTGGAGATTGGAACAAAATGCCCTCCAGAATTTGGCCACAAACTGGGATCCGCGGTCAGAGACCACATCAAGTGGCAACCCGTGGAGGCGCACAACATGCAGCATAAATAATTCAGACAGGCGTCTGGCCGATGGCAGCCCAACCAATGGAACGAAGTGCGCCATCTTCGAAAACCTGTCAACGACAACCCAGATGGCTGTCATCCCCGAGGATTTGGGCAAGTCCACCACAAAATCCATTGAAATGTGGGTCCATGGCTTAGATGGAATAGAGAGTGGATGTAATGGGCCAACAGGAACCCCTCTAGGAGTCTTATTTCGGGCACAGATGTCACATGCCCGAACCCACTGATCCACATCCCTAGCCACCGAGGGCCACCACACCGCCCTAGATAGCAACTCCCGAGTTCTGGCAATACCCGGGTGACCTGCCGACTTCTTGGCATGGAATACCAGGAACACTCGCTGTCTTAACCTAGGAGGCACAAACAAAAGACCTACCGGAAGGTCTGGAGGAGCCTGCTCCTGTGCTCTAAGGACTAATGACAAGAGGTCCTGGGTAATGCCCACTTTAATACATGATGGGGACACAATGGGCAATGGCTCCTCGGTGGTCTCCTGGATTGGAGCAAAACTCTGCGAGAGCGCATCAGCCTTGATGTTTTTTGACCCAGGGCGATATGTTATCAAAAAATTAAAGCGAGCAAAAAACAAAGCCCATCGTACCTGCCTGGCATTGAGGCGCTTCGCTGACTCTAAATATGCCAAATTCTTATGGTCGGTGAGAATTGAGACCACAAACTTAGCCCCCTCAAGCCAGTGTCTCCACTCCTCGAGTGCATCCTTAATAGACAACAATTCCCGGTTACCCACGTCATAATTCATCTCGGCAGGCGAAAATTTACGGGAAAAGTAAGCACAGGGATGAAGGCGATTATCAGACACCCCCATCTGAGAGAGCACTGCCCCAATACCCATCTCAGAGGCATCCACCTCCACCACAAAAGGACGCTCTGGATCTGGGTGTCGCAGCACCTTGGCCGAGACAAATGCCCTTTTGAGACGGGCAAAAGCCGCTTTGGCCTCACAAGACCAGTGAGCAACATCCGCCCCTTTCTTAGTGAGTGCCACCAAGGGCGCCACTATAGACGAAAATCCAGCGATAAATCGTCTATAAAAATTCGCAAAGCCCAGAAAACGCTGAAGTGCCTTCAAACTAGTGGGCTGCACCCAATCCAGGACTGCCTGTACCTTGGAACCCTCCATTTGGAAACCTTCTGGGGAGATAATATATCCTAGAAATGCGATTTGCTGAACTTCAAATTCGCACTTCTCCAGCTTCGCCCCAAGCCCGTGGTCTCTGAGTTTCTGGAGGACTAAGCGTACATGCTTCCGATGTTCCTCCAGGGAATGGGAGAAGATTAGGATGTCATCTAAGTATACAACTAAGAATCTATCCAAATATTCCCTGAGCACATCGTTCATGAAGTCCTGGAAGACTGCCGGGGCATTACAGAGCCCAAAAGGCATCACCAAATATTCATAATGCCCTGAGTGGGTATTAAAGGCAGTCTTCCATTCATCCCCCTCTCTTATTCGGATTAGATTGTACGCACCGCGTAGGTCAATATTAGAAAAAATGGTGGCAGTACGAAGCTGGTCAAACAAGACCGAAATGAGAGGCAGTGGGTATGAGTTTTTAATCGTGATACGGTTCAATTCCCTGAAGTCGATGCAGGGTCGCAACGAACCGTCCTTTTTACCCACGAAGAAGAACCCCGACCCAACTGGAGACTGTGAAGGTCTGATAAATCCCTTAGCCAAGTTCTCCTGAATGTACTCAGCCATAGCCTGAGTCTCAGGACGTGACAGGGAGTACAACCTGCTCTTGGGAAGCTTAGCATTCGGCAACAAATCAATGGCACAGTCATAGGGGCGATGGGGAGGTAGTACCTCTGCAACTCTTTTGGAGAACACGTCCGCAAAATCTGCATAACATCCTGGCAATCCTGGCAAACTTAGCTGCGAAAGCCTGACTGGAAGGCTCAAGCAACTCCTGAAACAATCAGTACCCCAACTAAGAATCTCCCCAGAGACCCAGTCAAATTGAGGATTGTGGGCCCTTAACCAGGGTAACCCCAACACCAATGGGGCAAAAGTACAGACAGTCACATAAAAGGACAATGTTTCAGAGTGTGTGGCTCCAATAAACAAAGAAATCTGGCTAGTGCAAGAGGTAATTTTACCCTGGGATAATGGTTCCCCGTTTAACCCACAAATCTCAATTTCCGATGCCAAGGGTACTAAGGGAACAGAGTGTTTCAGGGCGAATTGGCGGTCCATAAAAACCCCGTCGGCCCCACTGTCCACAAAGGCCTCAGTCTTGACAGTTTGACCGAGGATCTTCAAGGTCACCGGAATGATAAAAGTCTTCTTGGGAAATTCTGACTTCTGGCCTGACAGGATATTTCCCATCACCCTCAGGCCCTGAAGTTTTCCGGCTTTTCTGGGCATGATACTACCACATGACCTTTATTCCCACAGTACAAACATAACCCCTGCTGTCTCCTCCGCGTCTTCTCACGCGAGGAGAGGCGGGTAGCCCCAATCTGCATAGGCTCCTCAGAAAATTCCTCAGAGTCTGAGGTTCCCTTGGGAAAGAAGGAAACCTCGGTCTCCCTTTCAAGCCTGCGCTCTCTCAGCCGTCTATCCACCCGAATGGATAACTGCATGAGCTGTTCTAAGCTATCAGGCAAGGGATATTGTACCAGTTGGTCTTTTAACTGGTTAGAAAGACCTCTTCGGAACTGGTGTCTCAGGGCTGGGTCATTCCACTGGGTATCATGGGCCAACCTCCGAAACTCCGTACAATAAACCTCAACTGGCCTTCGCCCTTGCTTAAGGATTGAAATCTGAGCCTCGGCTGAGGCCGTCTTGTCAGGGTCATCATACAACATGCCCAGTGCCGTAAAAAAAGCATCAACACTTTTAAGCGACGGACAGTCAGGCTGCAACCCATATGCCCAGACCTGTGGGTCTCCTTGTAGCAAGGAAATCACTATGCCCACCCGCTGAATCTCCGACCCAGAAGACTGAGGCCTAAGCTGGAAATATAGCTTGCAGCTCTCCTTGAAACAAAAGAACTGCGAGCGATCTCCAGAAAAACGATCCGGGAGATTTACTTTCGGCTCCTTAACCCCTGAAGGCACTGCTGCTGCGGGAGCTCCACCAGCGGCCTGCGAGGTGTACATTTTAATGGACAAATCATTAAATTGTCGAGTCAGGACCTGCTCCTGATCGACCACCTTTTGCAAAGTATTTTGAGGGGTATGCTCCATATTCCCACAAAATTTCAACAGGAGTATTTGGCTGCTGAATATGTTATGCACACCAGTGCCAGCAGGAATGTATTGGTGTCTGAACGGAGAGGGATGCAAAACAAATGAACTCACAGACAGACTGGGGAATATGACATTACATACATAGAAGGTGATAGGGTAACAAAATAAACACAAAGTGAACAGAGAAGCCCAAAGGCTAAGAAACTGGGTGTCTCCCTAGTATTAGGAATGCTCAGATGGAAAGAAGCGAGATGTTGTGATTTAATACGTAGAGAACCCGAAATGCTGTTGCTAAGGGCAACAGCAAAACCCTAAAGGGTTACCAACGGGTGTGGCAGTAAACTCCTTGGTCAGAGATGGAATAATAGACACAAGGAGAGTCTCCACAATCCTAGTCCTCACTTGCAGTGCACTGGTTCAGTTTACTGCCACTAAACTGACACCTGAACACCTTGCACAGTGAGAAAGGATTTTGGCAGGCAAGTCTGAGAATACAGCCGCAAACTTGCTAGGTTCACAAATGTTATGATTCCAGCACTCTGGTCTGAGGAGATCTTTTTGCGAGGACCGAAGCACTGGAACGAAATGCTGGGGAAGGGAGCGGGAATGGAAAATAGCCCCTGGCTCCCTAACTCCGTTGTCTCACCCGTGCTGTCGGAAATCCCCTGCGAGACTATGGTTGCTTGAGCCCATGGCAGCCGCGTTTGAAGGGCGGATTATGTCTGCCCAACTCCGATGCCCCCCCAGGTCTTAATGAGAGACAAAGGGAAAACCGAGACAGGGTGATAACAAGGGGCCCTCTGACTAAACAACCAGGCCAGGGGCTACAAGCTAACTTGAAACTAGAATATGTGCGGAAACACCGCCAGGGAAAAGGACAACCAAAATATCCACTTCTCCTACCCAGCACCGCCGAGTTCCAGAGAGGACTTGTGGAAGCGGAACCCTCCGCAAATGCTCCAAAAACAGAATATATAAAGATAAAGCGGCTGAGCCGCAACACACGGCAGAGCCGCAACTCACGGAACACCACTCGATATACAAAGGTGATCAGTCAGGACAACTGGGGACCAAACGACTTCCTGGGATGAGATGACAACTCCCGAATACAGGACTTCTGAGGACAGGAATGACCGGATACAGCAGGACTGGAACAGACTCTCAGCAAACCAAAGCAGCATGCAGGAAGCTATTACCGGCGTCTGTGAGAAGTACTGGGAAGGTATTTAACAGGGAGTCCTCCAATCAGCTGCTTAGAGCCTGATTGGGAATAAATGCCGTGCAGCTGCCTTGCTGCACGGCCAGAGGACAAGTAAGTGTGCTTGTTAATTAGGCCCTGCAACGGGGAACGCGGTCCGCCCGTGGCGTCCCCGTTGCTAGGGTCTGTGCGGCTCAGCGCGCCCGGCGTCTAGCGTTGCTAGGGAGCCGGCGGCTGAACGCGCACGGCGTCCCTAGTTGCTAGGCGCCGGGCCGCGCGGACATGCGGACCCCGGCGCCTAACAACAGAGTAGCAAAAGAACCCCAGCAGGTTAAACGACTGACTCCAGTCTTACTGCTAGGTCTGGATTGGCAGAGTGTAATACCAAATCCCAAGGCCTATTTGCAGTAAGCAACAAACAAATACAAAGTTTACACAGTACTAGCTAGCTTTCAGGAACTGACTAACCAACAAAGATTCAGCAGCATCTGCCTAACCTGAGAAGAGGGTTTATATAGCAGGTGCTGTCCACGCCCCACTCAGACCTCACAGACTGTGAGCACAAAAACCAGCACCGGATCCCCTGCCGTGCACAGAGCCTGTAACCACTGCACAGCAAAAGACCCGAACCGGAGTATCAGCTACGCTCAGGTTACTCCGCTAGCACTTGTCTCCCGGTTGCCATGACGACGTGGCAGCACAGAGCAGGAGACCCTAACAGGGAGGGGGAGAGCAACAGCAATCTGGACCCCTCCAGCAGCCCCGGACCCCTCCAGCAGCCCCGGACCCCTCCAGCAGCCCGGACCCCTCCAACAGCCCGGACCCCTCCAGCAGCCAGACCCCTCCAGCAGCCGGACCCCTCCAGCAGCCGGACCCCTCCAGCAGCCGGACCCCTCCAGCAGCCCGGACCCCTCCAACAGCCTGGACCCCTCCAGCAGCTGGGCCCCTCCAGCAGCCGGGCCCTTCCAGCAGCCCGGGCCCAGGTAATCAATACCTGCCCTCCACCCTCCCGGCACCACGGAATCTATACAGTGACCGGACACCAGTGCTGCCAGTCGTGGTATTAGCAGTGTTAGGGACAGAGGTGGATTTAGACCTCTTGGGGCCCTAAGCAAGACCCTGATTTGGGGCCCCCTTGGAACAATCCATAGCTCTGTATGCTAGCATCACCACCCCCTGACTGTGCCTGCTGTCTTTGTGCCTTCTTCCCTCCATGAGGCGGCAGCAGCGCAGGTAATAGGCTCCAGCAGGGCTCAGATCCAGAGTCTCTTCTCCAGCAACGTGAGGACCGATTCTGCTCATCTCCATCCTCCGCCACCAACAGCAGCCCTCCCAATATCTGTGTTCCTGGCGATGGAGGCTGGAGAGGAGCGGAATCGTCCCCGGAGAGTAGCGCCAGCAGGGGCGGAGCTATAATTTTATTTTAGGGAGCTGGCAGTGGACATCCCCCTATGTGAGAGGTTTGTGCTGCAGGTTCAGAGAGAGAGGGAAGCCAAAGGGGAGAGAGACACAGTGTTCAGGTGCAAGAAACAAGATGGGAGCTGGCGGTAGAGATTTATGAAGAGAGGCAGGGAGAGGAGAGAGCGAGCGGCAGAGAGAGGAGGGGGCAGAGATGAGAGAGAGCAGGGGGAGAGAGAGGCAGAAAGAGGAGCGGCCAGAGGTGAGAGAGGGTCATAGAGAGGAGAGCAGGAGGAGAGAGAGAGGCAGAAAGAGGAGCGGGCAGAGATGAGAGAGGGGCATAGACAGGAGAGAGCAGGAGGAGAGAGGCAGAAAGAGGAGGGGGCAGAGAGGAGAGAGAGCAGGGGGAGAGAGAGGCAGAGAGAGGAGCGGGCAGAGATGAGAGAGGGTCATAGAGAGGAGAGCAGGAGGAGAGAGAGGCAGAAAGAGGAGCGGGCAGAGATGAGAGAGGGTCATAGGAGAGCAGGAGGAGAGAGAGAGGCAGAAAGAGGAGCAGGCAGAGATGAGAGAGGGGCATAGAGAGGAGAGAGCAGGAGGAGAGAGGCAGAAAGAGGAGGGGGCAGAGATGAGAGAGGGGCATAGAGAGGAGAGCAGGAGGAGAGAGAGGCAGAAAGAGGAGGGGGCAGAGAGGAGAGAGCAGGGGGAGAGAGGAGGGGGCAGAGATGAGAGAGGGGCATAGAGAGGAGAGAGAGCAGGGGAAGAGAGGCAGAGATAGGAGGGGGCAGAGATGAGAGAGGGCATAGAGAGGAGGGGGCAGAGATGAGAGAGGGGAATAGAGAGGAGAGAGCAGGAGGAGAGAGGCAGAAGAGGAGGGGGCAGAGATGAGAGTGTTACATTCCTGATGCTCAGAACTAGAAAGATGTTGCGAAGTGAGTCCAGAGCACCAGGACGTGACTCGGAAATAGGGAGGGAACGGGAATAGCCCCTAGCATCCTACCTCCGTTGTTTCACCCGTGTGGTCAGTTCACGCCTGAGTGACTATGGTTTCTTGGGCCCACGGCAGCCGCGTTTGAAGGGCGGATAAGGTCTGCCCAACTCCGATGCCCCCAGGTCTTAGAGTGAGACAAAGCGTAAACCGAGACAGGATAATAACAAGGGGACCTCTAACTAAAGCAAACAGAAGCTAGGGGCTACTAACTACCCTAAAACTAAATATATGTGCGGCACGCCGCCAAAGGAAAAGAACAACAAAAGATACCACTGTCCACTCCCCCACACGGCACCGCCGAGTTCCGGGGAGGACAGTGAAAAGCGGAAACCTCCGCAAAAACCACCAATACAAAAAGTACCAAAAGGACTAAGCGGCCTAGGCTGCAACACGCGGCAGAAGCCGCTAATCACGAAACCGGGAGAGAACCCCAACAAACGAGAACTCCCAGATGACTGCAACAGGTTCACTTGAACAGGAAGGATTCCCAGGACCGTCTTCAGAACTCCAGGACTCAGGAGCACAGGGAGCAGGATCGACCAGATACAGCTGACCAGGAACAGACGTTACAAGGCAGGAACAGCATACAGGAAGCTATCACCGGCATCTGTGCCAGGTAGTGAGGGAGAATATAACAGGGAGCCCTCCAATAGCTGCAGTGAAGCTTAATTAGTAATGTCGTGCAGCTGCCCTGCTGCACGACCAGAGCTAACAGGTGTATTGATTGATAGGAAGCAACGGGGAACGCGGTTCGTCTGTGGCGTCCTCGTTGCTAAGGGTCCGGCGGCTACGCGCGCACGGCATCCTGGCGTTGCTAGGCGCTGGGCGGGCAGGAAGGGAGGTGAGGCGGCCGTGAGCGTCGCTCGGAAGCAGACCGAGCGGCGCCGCGGACCGCGGCACCTAACAGTATTCCCCCTTGAGGAGGGGTTAAAGAACACCTAAAGCCGGGTTTCTGAGGAAATTCCTGAAAGAATAATCTCTTAAGTTTAGGGACATGTAGATCCTTATCCAGGACCCAAGACCTTTATTCCGGGCCATAGCCTTTCCAGTGAACCAAAAAATAAAGCCGGCCCCGAGAAACTTTGGAATCTAAAACCTTCTCCACCAAGAACTCTTGTTGCCCCTGAACATCCACCGGAGGTCTACCCTGGGAAGTCTTCCGAGGGAATGTCCTGGAAGAAAAATACTGCTTCAGAAGGGAACAGTGAAAAGTATTGCCAATTTTGAGTGATTTAGGCAAGCGTAGCCGAAAAGCAACTGGGTTGACCTTCTTAATGATAAGGAACGGTCCAATAAATTTGGGTCCCAATCTAGCCGAGGGTTGTCGGAGCTTGATGTTGCGGGTTGACAACCACACCTTATCTCCCACCTTAAAAGTGCATGGGCGTCGGAACCTATCAGAAATTTTTTTTTCTCGGAAGGCAGCCTTCTTAAGGGCAAGGTGCACCTTTTTCCAAATCATTCTGAGACGGGAAGTTAAGGTCAACAAGGAGACTGGAAAATGAGGGTCAAAAGAATTGGCTCTAGGATGAAAGCCCAAGACCGAAAAGAATGGGGACTCCTTGGTGGAAGAATGACAAGAGTTATTATAGGCAAACTCGGCCAAAGGAAGAAATTCAGACCAATCATTCTGAAGTTTGGCCGAATATAGCCGTAAATACTGTTTTAACGACTGATTAACACGTTCAGTTTGTCCGTTAGACTGTGGATGGTACCCAGATGTTAAAGAGAGTTTCATATTTAATGAGGCACAAAAACGTTTCCAGAAACGGGCGATGAATTGCGGTCCCCGATCAGAGACAATATCCCTGGGTAAACCATGGAGCCTGAACACATGGCAGAGAAATAAAACTGCCAACCCTTGAGCAGAGGGTAATCGGGGGAGAGCAATGAAGTGGGCCATCTTACTAAAACGGTCTACTACCACCCAAATGACTCGAAATCCAGCTGAAAGAGGAAGGTCCACCACGAAATCCATGGATATATGTGACCATGGCCTGAGAGGAATGGCTAAAGGTATGAGTTGCCCGACCGGCAACGATCGAGATACCTTGTACTGAGCACAAACCTGACAGGAACGGACAAATTCCCTTACATCTTTAGAAAGATTTGTTAGGTTCCTGGTGCTAAGAACAAGGGAGATGTTGCGTAGTGAGTCCAGAGCACCAGAACGTGATGCTGAAATAAGGTGTGGTGTGGAAATAGCCCCTAGCACCCTACCTCCGTTGCTTCACCCATGTGGTCCGTTCACGCCTGAGTGACTATGGTTTCTTGGGCCCACGGCAGCCGCGTTTGAAGGGCGGATTAGGTCTGCCCAACTCCGATGCCCCCAGGTCTTAGATTGAGTCAAGGCGTTAACCGAGACAGGATAATAACAAGGGGACCTCTAGCTAAAACAAACAGAAGGCTAGGGGCTACTAACAACCCTAAACCTAAATATATGTGCGGCACGCCGCCAAAGGAAAAGAACAACAAAGGAAATGCTGTCCACTCGCCGACACAATACCGTTGTGTACCGGCGGTGACAGCACAAGCAGAACCCTCTGCAAAACACCAGAAACAAATTATAACCAAAGAATACTGCGGCCTGAGCCGACGGACGCTGCAAAGCCGCTACTCACGGAACCGGTACAAATACTGGCAAACGGACAGGAACCCCCAATGTAGCCGACACAGACTCTCAGAACTGGAGGACAGGCAGAATCCCAAACGACAGACCGGTGGACACCAAGAAGCCAGATATTCGACCAGGCACAGACAAAGCCACAGGACTCCTGGACAGGAACGCTTCACGGCAGGACACAGGATCAGACACTGGAATCGACACAGGAACTGACACTCAAAGCAGCTAGACAGACACTGCTAGACAGGAACTCAGGAACTGTCAGGGACTAGCTCAGAACTCAAGAACTCTGGAACCCAGGAAACCTGGAAATCTGGAAATATCACCAGCGTCTGTGAATTGCACTGAGCCAGCATATAACAGAGAGTCTTAATTAATTATGTCGTGCAGCTGCCCTGCTGCACAACTGAGAGGTGCAATCAACAGACAGGTGAGGCTAAACACATGGGAACAAGCTGCAATCACACAGACTCACCACTGGCAGCAAACAAGAATCTTCTTAAACCAGAGCAACGGGAAATCCTGGCCTGCAAGACTACTTATAAACATAAAATAGGAATGAACCACTACCTTTGGTTCATAACAGGATTAGGCCACCACACTGAGCGAGAGATTAACTCCAAGGTCTTAGTGATACCCGGATGACCAGAAACCTTATTATCATGAAACTCAGCTAGAACAGTGCCTCTCAGAAATTCAGGGACGAAGAGACGATCTGCAGAAGTGACTTTGGGAGCCTGCTGCTGAAGATGGACTAGCTGTGTAAATAAATCCTGTGTGAGGCCAGCCCGGATGACAGACGATGGAACTATGGGGGTTGTAGCCGGGTGGTTGTTGTGAACCGGAAGAAAACAACGTGACAGGGCATCGGCTTTTGTATTCTTGGAACCGGGCCTGAAGGTGATAATAAACCTGAAACGAGTAAAAAACAACGCCCAACGTGCCTGTCGAGCATTAAGCCGTTTAGCTGACTCAATATACTGCAGGTTCTTGTGGTCAGTAAACACCGTAATGGTATGCCTAGCTACTTCCAGCCAATGCCTCCACTCCTCGAAAGCCCATTTAACTGCCAACAATTCTCGATTACCAACATCATAGTTGGATTCTGCGGAGGAGAATTTCCTGGACATGAAGGCACATGGGTGTAATTCCTGAGACTCCGGGTCTTCCTGAGAAAGGATAGCCCCCACTCCAACCTCTGAGGCATCTACCTCGACAATAAAGGGGAGCTTCGGGTTAGGGTGTCTGAGCACTGGAGCTGAGACAAAGGCCTGCTTTAAGGCCAGAAAGGCATACTTGGCTTCAGGCGACCAATTGGAAGGGTCCGCTCCTTTTTTAGCCAATGCTACTATAGGAGCAACCAAATCAGAGAAGGTATGAATAAAACGCCTATAGTAATTTGCAAACCCTAAAAAGCGCTGAATTGCTTTTAAGTTCGTGGGTTGTGCCCAATTTAGGATGGCCTGGAGTTTTTTTGGTTCCATGAAAAACCCCTTAGGAGAAATAATATACCCCAGGAAGGACACTTCTGTGATGTGGAAATCACATTTCTCCAGTTTGGCGTATAAATTATTTTCCCGTAACTTCTGAAGAACCAGTCGCACATGGGTAATATGTTGTTCTAAAGACTTGGAGTAAATCAAAATGTCGTCTAAATAAACGACCACGAACTTTCCTAGAAAGTCGCGAAGGACGTCGTTAATGAGATCTTGAAATACAGCAGGAGCATTTGACAGCCCAAACGGCATCACCAGGTATTCATAATGTCCCGACTGTGTGCTGAAAGCCGTCTTCCACTCATCCCCAGATTTAATTCGGATGAGATTGTAAGCCCCTCTAAGATCGATCTTGGAAAAGATAACGGCAGTCCGGAGCTGATCAAATAGTACTGAAATCAGTGGCAAGGGGTAGGTGTTTTTAACAGAGATTTTATTCAAAGCCCGAAAATCAATACATGGTCTGAGCGACCCATCTTTTTTCTCAACAAAAAAGAACCCTGCACTCAATGGAGATTTCGAGGGCCTAATGAAGCCTTTTTTTAGGCTCTCCTGTACATAATCATTCATTGCCGTAGTTTCCGGCCCAGACAGGGCATATAGTATCTTCTTAGGTAAAGAGGCACCGGGAACTAAGTCAATAGCGCAGTCATAGGACCGATGAGGAGGCAGAATATCCGCATTACCCTTGGAGAAAACGTCGGCAAAGTCCTGATATTCCAAAGGAATAAGTTCTGGGGTGACTGCCGCAACCCGGACTGGATGGGAAATATATTCCTTAACACAAATGGGACCCCATCGGGAAATCTCCCCAGACTGCCAATCTATGGTGGGATTATGAAAGGCAAGCCAGGGGTGACCCAGAACTACGGTGACAGCCGGACAATGGGTAAGGTAAAATTTGATTTCCTCTGAATGTAGGGCCCCCACTGTCAGTTGTACTGGAGGTGTGCGGTGAGTGATTACCCCGTTAGAAAGCGGACCACCATCCAAGCCGTGCATGGTGATACGTTTATCCATAGGTATCTGTGGAACGCCCAAAGCCTGAGCCCAACCAAGATCCATGAAATTTCCCGCAGCTCCACTGTCGACGATGGCCGACACCAACGAACTGAGGCTACCAAAGGAAATTTTTACAGGAACTAATAAGGAATCATTAGAGGAGATTAACTGCAGACCCAAGTGAACCCCCTCACTATTCACTTGGTCAGAGCGTTTCCCTGCTTATTCGGGCAATTACGTGCGATATGTCCCTTGCCACCACAATACAAGCAAAGACCAGAATTTAGCCTTCTGGTTCTTTCCTCTGGGGACAGCCGGGAGAGACCCATTTGCATGGGCTCCTCGACGTCCTCAGGGAAAGTATACACACATGGACTAGGCCTGAAACTAGCTCCTCTTTCAGCCCTCCGCTCCCGGAGACAACGATCAATTTTAATAGCAAGCTCCATGAGTTTGTCTAGAGTCTCTGGAGCCGGGTACTGAAGGAGACTGTCTTTAATAACTTCAGACAAACCGAGGCAAAACTGACTGCACAGGGCCGGGTGATTCCAGCCACAGTCGTTCGACCAACGGCGAAACTCGGTAAAATACGCCTCTGCTGGATTTTTCCCTTGCTTAAGTGCACGCAGGTGGCTCTCAGCCGACGCTTCTCTATCAGGGTCATCATACAAAAGGCCTAAGGACTTAAAAAAGGCATCTACAGATAGCAAGGCAACATCATCGGCTTTTAGCCCAAAAGCCCAGGTTTGTGGATCGCCTTGTAGTAATGACATCACAATCCCGACCCGTTGAGACTCGGTACCAGAGGATCGGGGCCTTAAATGAAAATAAAGCTTACAAGCTTCCTTGAAATTAAAAAAATCCTTTCGGTTACCCGAAAAACAGTTAGGTAGATGCATCTTTGGTTCTGGAATCATACTCGGGGAGGCTCGCAAAAGATCTTCCTGCGATCTCACCCGAAGAGTAAGATCCTGAACCATCTGAGTTAGTTCCTGAATCTGGTTGGCCAAAAGCTGGCTGGGATTCGGTCCTAATACTGCCGGACTCATGAGGCCGAATTTCAAAGCCCACCAAATACAAATAACTTTTTTTTTTGTGTGTGTTTTTGGGGGCCGGTGATAATGTTACGTTCCTGATGATCATAACTAGAAAGATGTTGCGAAGTGAGTCCAGAGCACCAGGACGTGACGCTGAAATAGGGAGGGAACGGGAATAGCCCCTAGCACCCTACCTCCGTTGTTTTACCCGTGTGGTAAGTTCACGCCTGAGTGACTATGGTTTCTTGGGCCCACGGCAGCCGCGTTTGAAGGGCGGATTAGGTCTGCCCAACTCCGATGCCCCCAGGTGTTAGAGTGAGACAAAGCGTGAACTGAGACACGATAATAACAAGGGGACCTCTAACTAAAGCAAACAGAAGGTAGGGGCTACTAACTACCCTAAAACTAAATATATGTGCGGCACGCCGCCAAAGGAAAAGAACAACAAAAGATATCACTGTCCACTCCCCCACACGGCACCGCCGAGTTCCGGGGAGGACAGTGAAAAGCGGAAACCTCCGCAAAAACCACCAATACAAAAAGTACCAAAAGGACTAAGCGGCCTAGGCTGCAACACGCGGCAGAAGCCGCTACTCACGAAACCGGGAGAGAACCCCAACAAACGAGAACTCCCAGATGACTGCAACAGGTTCACTTGAACAGGAAGGACTCCCGGGACCGGCTTCAGAACTCCAGGACTCAGGAGCACAGGGAGCAGGATCGACCAGATACAACTGACAAGGAACAGACGTTACAAGGCAGGAACAGCATACAGGAAGCTATCACCGGCGTCTGTGCCAGGTAGTGAGGGAGAATATAACAGGGAGCCCTCCAATAGCTGCAGTGAAGCTTAATTAGTAATGTCGTGCAGCTGCCCTGCTGCACGACCAGAGCTAACAGGTGTATTGATTGATAGGAAGCAACGGGGAACGCGGTTCGTCTGTGGCGTCCTCGTTGCTAAGGGTCCGGCGCTACGCGCGCACGGCATCCCAGCGTTGCCAGGGACTTGGCGGCTCAGCGCGCACGGCGTCCTGGCGTTGCCAGGGACCCGGCGGCTCAGCGCGCACGGCGTCCTGGCGTTGCTAGGCGCCGGGCGGGCAGGAAGGGAGGTGCGGCGGCCGTGAGCGACGCTCGGAAGCAGACCGAGCGGCGCCGCGGACCGCGGCACCTAACAGTATTCCCCCTTGAGGAGGGGTTAAAGAACACCTAAAGCCGGGTTTCTGAGGAAATTCCTGAAAGAATAATCTCTTAAGTTTAGGGACATGTAGATCCTTATCCAGGACCCAAGACCTTTCTTCCGGGCCATAGCCTTTCCAGTGAACCAAAAAATAAAGCCGGCCCCGAGAAACTTTGGAATCTAAAACCTTCTCCACCAAGAACTCTTGTTGCCCCTGAACATCCACCGGAGGTCTACCCTGGGAAGTCTTCCGAGGGAATCTCCTGGAAGAAAAATACTGCTTCAGAAGGGAACAGTGAAAAGTATTGCCAATTTTGAGTGATTTAGGCAAGCGTAGCCGAAAAGCAACTGGGTTGACCTTCTTAATGATAAGGAATGGTCCAATAAATTTGGGTCCCAATCTAGCCGAGGGTTGTCGGAGCTTGATGTTGCGGGTTGACAACCACACCTTATCTCCCACCTTAAAAGTGCATGGGCGTCGGAACCTATCAGAAATGTTTTTTTCTCGGAAGGCAGCCTTCTTAAGGGCAAGGTGCACCTTTTTCCAAATCATTCTGAGACGGGAAGTTAAGGTCAACAAGGAGACTGGAAAATGAGGGTCAAAAGAATTGGCTCTAGGATGAAAGCCCAAGACCGAAAAGAATGGGGACTCCTTGGTGGAAGAATGACAAGAGTTATTATAGGCAAACTCGGCCAAAGGAAGAAATTCAGACCAATCATTCTGAAGTTTGGCCGAATATAGCCGTAAATACTGTTTTAACGACTGATTAACACGTTCAGTTTGTCCGTTAGACTGTGGATGGTACCCAGATGTTAAAGAGAGTTTCATATTTAATGAGGCACAAAAACGTTTCCAGAAACGGGCGATGAATTGCGGTCCCCGATCAGAGACAATATCCCTGGGTAAACCATGGAGCCTGAACACATGGCAGAGAAATAAAACTGCCAACCCTTGAGCAGAGGGTAATCGGGGGAGAGCAATGAAGTGGGCCATCTTACTAAAACGGTCTACTACCACCCAAATGACTCGAAATCCAGCTGAAAGAGGAAGGTCCACCACGAAATCCATGGATATATGTGACCATGGCCTGAGAGGAATGGCTAAAGGTATGAGTTGCCCGACCGGCAACGATCGAGATACCTTGTACTGAGCACAAACCTGACAGGAATGGACAAATTCCCTTACATCTTTAGAAAGATTTGTTAGGTTCCTGGTGCTAAGAACAAGGGAGATGTTGCGTAGTGAGTCCAGAGCACCAGAACGTGATGCTGAAATAAGGTGTGGTGTGGAAATAGCCTCTAGCACCCTACCTCCGTTGCTTCACCCATGTGGTCCGTTCACGCCTGAGTGACTATGGTTTCTCACGAAACCGGGAGAGAACCCCAACAAACGAGAACCCCCAGATGACTGCAACAGGTTCACTTGAACAGGAAGGATTCCCAGGACCGGCTTCAGGACTCAGGAGCACAGGGAGCAGGATCGACCAGATACAGCTGACCAGGAACAGACGTTACAAGTCAGGAACAGCATACAGGAAGCTATCACCGGCGTCTGTGCCAGGTAGTGAGGGAGAATATAACAGGGAGCCCTCCAATAGCTGCAGCGAAGCTTAATTAGTAATGTCGTGCAGCTGCCCTGCTGCACGACCAGAGCTAACAGGTGTATAGATTGATAGGAAGCAACGGGGAACGCGGTTCGTCTGTGGCGTCCCCGTTGCTAAGGGTCCGGCGGCTACGTGCGCACGGCATTCCAGCGTTGCCAGGGACTTGGCGGCTCAGCGCGCACGGCGTCCTGGCATTGCCAGGGACCCGGCGGCTCAGCGCGCATGGCATCCTGGCGTTGCTAGGCGCCGGGCGGGCAGGAAGGGAGGTGCGGCGGCCGTGAGCGTCGCTCGGAAGCAGACCGAGCGGCGCCGCGGACCGCGGCACCTAACAAATGGCAGATGCAGGAAGGAAGACTGTTTGTTGTGTTGTAGCCTTTCCTGTTGTAACCCCAAACACTGGGTTTGCCTGAAGATGTGAATGACCAGAAACATTTGTATTTTGAAGCTATGTGATAAATTTATCAATAGTGAATGTTAATCTGATACCAAACGTTGTCTGGGTGACAGGAAGGAGGATATTGTTTAATTGCACTTATCTCCTTTTGAAATGTAATTTATTTATTGGTATTTTGTAAAATATCCTGATTGGATAGAAAGGGCTCAGGGAGGACATGACCCCCTGTTGTACTGTGTGGAAAACTGACATAAAAAGGAGACCTGCGTGCCTCCAGAGTTGTATTGTATTGTTCCATCTTTATTCTGCTGGAACATCTTGCTGTATGCTATTGCCCCTAGCAATAGGGAAGAGTCTTTTTTAAGGCTATTATTGAGCAAATAAACATCTCATCTGCCTCAAGAAGATTGCTTCATCTTGTGACCTACAGGGTTATGCCAAACATAGCCCTGTCCTCCGGCTGTCCAGGGAAGCACCTAATGTCTCCAAGTTCCGCCTTCCGCCAGCTACCGGTAGAGGCCTAGCAAGTGGCTAGTGGGGATTCGTCAACACCACACAGGTGTGGTAAGGCAGTGCGTCGGCACATACAGAGCAGAACCGTGGTTCAAAACACCATGGCAGGTTAGGAGTTTGGTGGTGGCAGCATAAACCCGCCCACAGCGCAGTGGGTGGAGTCAGTAACAGGCGGTTACTGACGGTAAGCGGGAATCCCCTATGTGGTCAGGTCCCGTGTGACCTAACCCTCCATTTTGTGCACAGGAGACGGGACGCGAAAGCGGTGAGTGCTTTCGTACGGGACCGTCCTGTCACACCGGGTATTTAAAATATGTTTAATAATTTGTCATATGTTATATCGCTGCACAGTGCGCAGTTGGAGAATGATGGACAGTTATAGAACTGATGGACAGGGCACTTATGAGGAAAGTACAAGGTTTTTTGTTTCTAAAAAGGCCTTGAAAATAGTTTGTGAGACACTTCTTGCATAGGAAGTCGTATGGTAATTGTCCTAGCTCCAGACTTGCTATGTACAAGTAAGTGTCAATTAGCCGGCCTCTTGGTGGCCAAACATCTTTGAAATGCAAATAAAGGTGGAAGTAAGACTGTTTGTTGTGTTGCAGCCTTTCCTGTTGTAATCCCAAACACTGGGTTTGCATGGAGATGTGAATGAGACAGAAACATTTGTATTTTGAAGCTATGTGATAAATTTATCAATGGCGAAGTGTAAACTCCCAGGTGGTAGGAATTGGAGTTTAAATTATACAAAACTTTGTGTGTGCCAGGAAAGAGGAAATTGTTTTATTTATTTATTTGTATTTTGTAAGATTTCCTGATTGGATGGAAATTACTCAGGGGGGACATGACCCCCTGTGGTACTGTGTGGAAAATTGACATAAAAAGGAGGCCTGCGTGCCTCCAGAGTGTATTATACCAACTACTTTCTGCTGTGAACATCTTGCTGTATGCTGTTTCCCCTAGCAATAGGGAAGAGTTCTCTTTAGAATTATATGTTGGCATTAAAACATCATCTGCCTCAAGAAGATTGCGTCATCTTGTGACCTGCAGGCCTATGCAAAACATAGCCCCGTTCACCAGCTGTCTAGGGTGAATCAGCATCTCCAAGTTCCGCCTTCCGTAAGATACCGGTAGAGGACTAGTGGGGGTTCGTCAATATCACACAGTTGTGGTAGCGCAGTGTGTCGGCAAATACAGAGCAGAACCGTGGTTCCAAACGCCACGGCAGGTTAGGAGTTTGGTGGTGGCAGCATAAACCCGCCCACAGCGCAGTGGGTGGAGTCAGTAACAGGCAGTTGCTGACGGTAAGCGGGAATCCCCTATGTGGCCAGGTCCCGTGTGACTTAACCTTCCATTCTGTGCACTGGGGACGGGACGCGAAAGCGGTGAGTGCTTTCATACGACATCGTCCGGTCACAGAAATTGGTGGCATAGCAGTGGAATAATCCCAGGCGGCTTTTCGGTCACCCGATTGGAGAAGCCGAGTTACTCAGGAGAGGAGTAACTGCAGCGCAGGAGAACGCACAAGATGACGGACTTTAGTGGAACGTCTAAGGGCGATCTGGAGATCGTGTGCCAGGAGAAGGGTGTGGATATCCCTTTCAACGCGTCCAGAAATGTCATAAAGGCGGCGCTCATGAGCTTGGAGGAGTCCCATCGGGCGGAGGTGGAAAGCACTGACAGCGTCAGCATCACAGAGGACGGCCCACCAGTGGACCTTCATATGGAACCGGTGAGACCCACAAGCCCCGCCCCTTCTAGCAGCAGCCATGTTTCCCAGCAATCTCTAGCAGGGCCAGGATTCCAACGTCCCAAGGGGGGCGGCCCGGATACCCCAGCAGATCGGCTAGCGGAATTGGGGGAAAGGGCAACGGAGCAAGAACGCATGCTTGTCATTCGGATGTGGCATGCGGAGCGGGCACCACAAGCCGTGGTACCCCGGGATCCGTTGTCAGCTGTTGTACACAGATCGGGACGCATTCAGTTTGCCAAGTTTGCAGACAGTGATGGGGACATTGATGGACATTTACAAGTTTTTGAAAGGACTTGTAAACTACACGATTTACCCAAGTCGGAGTGGGTGAGACACCTTGTGCCCACTCTGCATGGAGAGGCATTGGAGGCCTATCGAGGAGTGGCCACAGAGGACTGTGGGGATTACGACAAAGTCGCGAAGGCCCTCCTCCAGCGATTCTTCATCACTCCAGAGTCTTACAGGAAAAAGTTCCGGGACTTGCCCAAGAACCCTAACAGCACCCATGAGCAGTTCGCCACCCAGCTGCGGCAGTACGTGGTGAAGTGGGTGAAGGATTCTGAAGCCACTACATGGGACGCACTGATCGACCTGATCTGCAGGGAGCAGTTCTACCGCAGGTGCGCCCCAGAAGTGAAGGAGTATGTGCTAGACCGGGAGCCACCCAGCTTAAAGATTAGTTTAAATCTTTAGTTAAAGCCCAGTTAGCTGACAAGTATGTGGCAATTCGGCCACAGGGGCAGAAGCGCCCAGCCAGCAGCCAGCTCCAAAAGACTGTACCATCAGGGGGACACCCCTCTTCAGCTCATCACCCCCCAAAGTAAACATCTTTCAGCCCGGGTGCTCTTGGCCAGCAACCGCACCGCAGCGTCCCTGCAACTGATCAGAGATCATCGGTGCCACGACTGGAGAAGAAGTGCTACGGCTGTGGGAAAATCTGACATCTGAGGATGAACTGTCCTGCATCCCAAGCACCCCAGACTCGTGCCCCAAATCCGAGTGCTGGATCCCGGCTCGCTTGTTTAACCCGTGGAGGTGAGCCTTCAGAGACTGTACCCCCTCCAGTCAGTCTGATGGAGTGTGGCGAGGAACAGGTGGACTCTGCGGAGAGAGTCTCCTGCATGGCTAAGAAGCCCCCACCAAATATGTGGCGGCACCTGCAGCCGGTCCAAGTGGGGTCCCTGCAGGGCAAAGGCTTAAGAGACTCTGGGGCCTCCATAACTGTTGTGAGCCCCCACCTTGTCGATCCTGCTGCAGTACTGCAGGGTTGCACTGCAAAAGTTACAGTGGCCGATGGGCTAGAGCGAGAAGTGCCCATGGCCAGAGTCTACCTCGTCTGGGGAGCTGGACAAGAGCTAAGAGATGTTGCCGTAATGGATAGCCTCCCAACTGATGTTGTCTTGGGGAATGATCTCGGTGGAGGAATCGTTACTGCCTTTGCGAACGCCATCACCCGGAGTCAAGCGGCCAGACTACAGTCTTCATCGTCTCAGCGCAGCCCAGCCCAGAGGAAAAGACCACAGCGGCCAGATCAGCACATCCGCCCCTTGCCTCTGGTGGGCCTACGTCCCCTAGCAACACAGAGGATGTCGGTTCCATTTTGTTGAATCCTGTGGGGGTGCCCAGTGATGCTCCTGTCCCTAGTGGTTTGCCAACTCCGGCGGTGAGTATGAGCGACCACCCCGACCATACCATGACTGACCCCAACTTGACTGACCCCAATATTCCCCCTGTAGAGTGTCCAGGCTTAGGAGAAAGTGAGGGCCGCAGGCAGGAGTTTAGGGAAGCTCAGCTCTCTGACCCATCCCTGGAAGGTATGAGGCGCCAAGCTGGCCGCGGCCTTGCTGGGATGGGGGCAGGGAGTGTACTGGTTCCCAAGAAGGATCGGACAACCAGGTTCTGCGTAGACTACCGCCGGTTGAACAGAGTGACCAAATCCGGCGCCTATCCCCTACCCCGCATAGACGCACTGTTAGACGAGTTGGCTGGAGCGAAATACATGTCTACGTTCGACCTGAGCAAGGGGTATTGGCAGATACCAATGACTCCCGAGGCTCAGGAACGGTCCGCCTTCATCACCTCCTTTGGCTTGTTTGAGTTCAAAACCATGCCATTTGGGATGAAGAATGCGCCAGCCACCTTCCAGAGTGTGGTCGAGGACCTGCTGAAGGGGTTCAGAGATTTTGCCCAGGCCTACTTGGATGACATTGCTGTCTTCAGCCGAACCTGGGAAGATCACCTGAGGCACGTGGGGTTGGTGTTGGAGAAGATTAGGTGGGCAGGTCTGACCATCAGGGCAGACAAGTGCCAAATGGGGATGTCAGAGGTACAGTACCTGGGACACCGTGTGGGGGGGGGGGTAAGGTGAAGCCTGAACCAGCGAAGGTGGAGGCAATCCGAGACTGGCCCCGGCCCACAACCCAGAGACAGGTCCTGGCTTTCTTAGGGATCGCAGGGTACTACAGACGTTTTGCCCCTGACTTTAGTTCCGTGGCCAAACCCCTGACTGATCTGACTAAGAAGAAACTCCCCAAGATAGTTGACTGGACGACCGCATGTGAGTTGGCATTCCAGTCATTGAAAACAGCTCTAGTACAAGCCCCAGTACTGATGGCGCCGGACTATAGTAAAAACTTTGTTGTACAGACTGATGCGTCACAGTACGGACTCGGGGCAGTACTGAGCCAGGAGGGGCCGGATGGACAGGAGCACCCTGTGGCCTATTTGAGCAGAAAGTTGCTACCGCGGGAGGTGGGGTATGCCACAATTGAGAAGGAGTGTTTGGCTATTGTTTGGGCTGTGAAGAAGCTTCAGCCCTATTTGTATGGCCGCCATTTTATGGTGGTAACGGACCACAATCCATTACAGTGGCTCCAGCACACCATGGGGGAAAACAGCAGACTGTTGCGGTGGAGCCTTGCTCTTCAGGTTTATGGCTTTCATATTATTCACAAGCAAGGCAAGGATCATAGCAATGCGGATGGACTGTCACGTCAGGAGGAGCCTGAACCCCCAAAGAACTCCCGGTAACCCCATTAAGGACTGCGGGACCAGGGACCAAATTGTTGGGACATGGGTCCCTGGTTGACCCGCTTGAATGGGGGGGAGGAGTGTGGCCGGAGAGACTAACCAGCCACACGTGTAATGGCAGCCGCAGCACTGAAGGGGTTAACCCCTAGTGCCCGGCGCCATTAGGAGGACAATGGGCGCTTGGCACCACTTTTAAACTGTGCACTGGTTCTAGTCACCATCTTTAAATGTATTGTGAGTGCTAGGCACCGGGTATTTAAAATATGTTTAATAATGTGTCATATGTTATATCGCTGCACAGTGCGCAGTTGGAGAATGATGGACAGTTATAGAACTGATGGACAGGGCACTTATGAGGAAAGTACAAGGTATTTTGTTTCTAAAAAGGCCTTGAAAATAGTTTGTGAGACACTTCTTGCATAGGAAGTCGTATGGTAATTGTCCTAGCTCCAGACTTGCTATGTACAAGTAAGTGTCAATTAGCCGGCCTCTTGGTGGCCAAACATCTTTGAAATGCAAACGAAGGTGGAAGTAAGACTGTTTGTTGTGTTGCAGCCTTTCCTGTTGTAATCCCAAACACTGGGTTTGCATGGAGATGTGAATGAGACAGAAACATTTGTATTTTGAAGCTATGTGATAAATTTATCAATGGCGAAGTGTAAACTCCCAGGTGGTAGGAATTGGAGTTTAAATTATACAAAACTTTGTGTGTGACAGGAAAGAGGAACTTGTTTTATTTATTTATTTGTATTTTGTAAGATTTCCTGATTGGATGGAAATTACTCAGGGGTGACATGAGCCCCTGTGGTACTGTGTGGAAAATTGACATAAAAAGGAGGCCTGCGTGCCTCCAGAGTGTATTATACCAACTACTTTCTGCTGTGAACATCTTGCTGTATGCTGTTTCCCCTAGCAATAGGGAAGAGTTCTCTTTAGAACTATATGTTGGCATTAAAACATCATCTGCCTCAAGAAGATTGCGTCATCTTGTGACCTGCAGGCCTATGCAAAACATAGCCCCGTTCACCAGCTGTCTAGGGTGAATCAGCATCTCCAAGTTCCGCCTTCTGCCAGCTACCGGTAGAGGACTAGTGTGGATTCGGCAATACCACACAGGAGTGGTAAGGCAGTGTGTCGGCACATACAGAGCAGAACCGTGGTTCCAAACGCCGCGGCAGGTTAGGAGTTTGGTGGTGGCAGCATAAACCCGCCCACAGTGCAGTGGGTGGAGTCAGTAACAGGCGGTTACTGACGGTAAGCGGGAATCCCCTATGTGGCCAGGTCCCATGTGACCTAACCTTCCATTCTGTGCACTGGGGATGGGACGCGAAAGCGGTGAGTGCTTTCGTACGAGATCGTCCGGTCACACATGCCCTCTCTCCCACTGTCTGCACTGAATAGACGCTGTGCGCATGCGCACAGCATCTATTCACCACTGCTCTGCTAAGCAGGGCAGCGATGACAGGAGCCTCCCAACCCCCCCCCCCCCACCACCACCGCAGGACACTGCAGCCTGCGGGTGGGACAGCCGGACAGTCCCCAAAAAACGGGACTGTCCCGCGAAAATCGGGATAGTTGGGAGGTATGCTTACGGCGCCGGGCGCGACTGTTTAACAATATGTTTAATGTCATATTTCAACATGTCATATGTAGTGCTCTGTGCACAATTGTAGGATTGCATGTTTAAATGTATTTAAGATATTTTAGATCTGCATTTTAACTGGAAGGATGCACTTCCTATGTTTGTCTGGATGACCATCCTCTGTTTCTGTGAATAGGAAGTGACATGCTAATGGCCCTGTCCTATAAGAGGTGTGAATGACAATACCTTTTGATGTGTAAGTTCCTTAGAGAGATGTTACTCACGGGGGATCTCCTTATCCCATATGTAAAGTAGTATGGGCTTGGAACCTGTTTCATGTAGCTGAATTAATTGATATACGAATCCTGAATGGTAGATGCAGGAAGGAAGAACATTTGTTTGGTGAATCAAATACAAACCGTATTTGAAGCTATGTGATAAATTTATCAATAGTGAATGTTAAACTGATAACAAACGTCTGTGTGACAGGAAGTAGGAAATGGTTTCATGCACGTATATCCTTTTGAAATGTAATTTATTTATTTGTATTTTGTAAGATATTCTGATTGGATGGAAAGGACTCGACCCCCTGTTGTACTGTGTGATTTTATTGTAAAAAAAGAGGTAGCCTGTGAGCTCCAAGTGTATTATACCAGTTTCATTCTGCTGTAACATCTTGCTGTATTGCTGAGCCTTTTTGAAGGCTGTATTTGGCCTTAAATATCATCTGCTTCAAGAAGATTGCTTCATCTTGTGACCTGCAGGCCTATGCCAAACATAGCCTCGTTCTCTGGCTGTCCAGGGAGCATCCAACGTCTCCAAGTTCCGCCTTCCGCCAGCTACCGGTAGAGGCCTAGTCAAGCGACTAGTGGGGATTCGTCAACACCACACAGGTATGGTAAGGCAGCGTGTGAGCACATACAGAGCAGAACCATGGTTCCAAACGCCATGGAAGGTTAGGAATTTGGTGGTGGCAGCATAAACCCGCCCAAGTCGCAGTGGGTGGAGTCAGTAACAGGCGGTTACTGATGGTAAGCGGGAATCCCCTATGTGGCCAGGTCCCGTGTGACCTAAACATCCATTCTGTGTACTGGGGACGGGACGCGAAAGCGATGAGGGCTTTCGTACGGGACCGTCCAGTCACAACTTCCCACATGAAAGTATCATGGGAAGAGAGAGGAAAAACTCAGCTTCCCAACAAGCCGAGTGGTTTTCTGGAACTCTATAGGGATCACCCTTGGTGAGCAGGAAACCCTGACCGATAATCTATCTGCGCATCTTTGGAGCCTGAGTTCAGGCTGAAGATGCTGAGCTTGGTCCCCGGGCAGATTCCTGGAAGTAAGTAGGTGGGAAAACTTCCCCCAGCCTAGACTGAGTGTCACCAGGGCGGATACTGATCCTCCAGGATGGGACGGTCAAAGGAGAGTGACCACTCCCCACTGTCCATAGAGAACAATGGTAGCTGTGCATGTGACCAAGACATGGACAGCCCATGGGTAAACATTGATTGGTTGTAAACCACAGGGTGGACTTACCCACTGTGGTATTGTGTATTGGAGCAGGGTAAAAGGAGGAGGCCTGTGACCCTCCAGTGGTGTATTATACCATTTTTACTCTGCTGTAAACATCTGCTGTATTGCTGAAGTTCTTTTCAGAACATTTTTTAGTGAATAAACATCACTCACCTCAAGACGACCACTTCATCTTGTGACCTGCAGGGCTAGGCAAAACCTAGCTCCATTTTCCGGCTGTCCAGGGTGCACCCAGCGTCTCCAAGCTCCGCCTACCACCTGAACCCGTGCTGTGCTTAGGCAAGCGATGATTGGGGATTCGTCAACACCACACAGGGGTGGTAAGGCGGCGTGTCAACGCATACAGAGCAGAACCGTGGTTCCAGACACCACGGCTGCAAGGAGTCTGGTGGTGGCAGTGTAGTACCTGCCCACTGCGCAGTGGGTGGAGTCAGTAACAGGCAGTTACTGATGGTAAGCGGGAATCCCCTTATTGTCCCGTGTGACCTTAAACTCCATTCTGTAACGGGACAGGATGCGAACCGGCGAGAGCTTTCATACAGAACCGTCCGGTCACACCATGCTTTGCTACGGGATGAGGATGGTAAATTATAATGCTAGTTGTTCGTTAATTGACGTTGGTTGGAGATCTAGGGGTAAATTTACTAAGATGGGAGTTCTATTTAAGATGGAATATTGCCCATAGCAACCAATCAGATTCCAGGTATTATCTTCTAGAACAGGGGTGGGCAATTATTTCAGCTAGGGGGCCGCTTAACACTTCCAATGAATATTCAAGGGCCACACACAAAATACTAAAAAAGAGTCCCCTTTTCTCTGACGTCCTAGTGGATGCTGGGGACTCCGTAAGGACCATGGGGAATAGCGGGCTCCGCAGGAGACTGGGCACTCTAAAGAAAGATTTAGTACTATCTGGTGTGCACTGGCTCCTCCCTTTATGTCCCTCCTCCAGACCTCAGTTAGAATCTGTGTCCGGACGAGCTGGGTGCTACTTAGTGGGCTCTCCTGAGCTTACTATAAGAAAGTATTTTAGTTAGGTTTTTTATTTTCAGAGAGCTTCTGCTGGCAACAGACTCACTGCTACGTGGGACTGAGGGGAGAGAAGCAAACCTACTAACTGCGGCTAGGTTGCGCTTCTTAGGCTACTGGACACCATTAGCTCCAGAGGGATCGAACACAGGACCTGACCTTGTCGTCCGTTTCCGGAGCCGCGCCGTCGTCCCCCTCGCAGAGCCAGAAGACAAAAGCCGGCAGAAGCGGAGAAGACATCGAAATCGGCGGCAGAAGACTCCTGTCTTCACATGAGGTAGCGCACAGCACTGCAGCTGTGTGCCATTGCCAGGGCCGGTTCAAGGGCGCTCTGCGCCCCGGGCAGGAAAAAGGGTGTGGCCTAATACAAGGGGCGTGGTCAGATACGCCCCCTGTACATTGCTAGCGCCGCTTGAATGCTGAGCGGTGCGCGATGACGTCATCGCGCACCGCACAGCAAAAGGTCCTCTCCACGAAGGGAAACTAGACGCTATGCGTCTAGTTCCCTTCGTGGAGAGGACCTTTGCTGTTCGGTACGCGATGACGTCATCGCGCACCGCTCAGCAAACTTACTCTCCACGAAGGGAAACTAGACGCATAGCGTCTAGTTCCCTTCACAGGAGGCGGACGGGGACGGCAGCGGGCAGCGGACGCGGACGGGGGACACAGAGGGCAACAGTGGCGGATCTTGCCACGGTGCGGCGCCCTCCGGATGGCGCCAGCGCCCTCCGGAAGGCGGCGCCCCGGGCAAAAGTCCTGCTTGCCCGTGGCAAGATCCGCTACTGGCCATTGCGCCCACACTAACCCACACACTCCGGTCACTGTAGGGTGCAGGGCGCAGGGGGGGGCGCTTTGGGCAGCAATTGTTACCTCCTGGCGAATGCTGCATATAGACAGTGGGACACTGTTATATGTATGAGCCCCCGCCATTTATTTTACAAGAAATCGCGGGACAGAAGCCCACCGCTGAGGGGGCGGGGCCTTCTTCCTCAGCACTCACCAGCGCCATTTTCCTTCCACAGCTCCGCTGAGAGGAAGCTCCCCAGGCTCTCCCCTGCAGAATCACGGTAGAAGGGTAAAAAAGAGAGGGGGGGCACATAAATTTAGGCACATTAATCATAATACAGCAGCTACTGGGTAAACACTAAGTTACTATGTGATTCCTGGGTTATATAGCGCTGGGGTGTGTGCTGGCATACTCTCTCTCTGTCTCTCCAAAAGGCCTTGTGGGGGTCCTGTCCTCATTTAGAGCTTCCCCTGTGTGTGTGGTGTGTCGGTACGCGTGTGCCGACATGTTTGACGAAGAGGGCTATGTGGAGGCAGAGCAAGTGCAGTTGACTGATGTGTCGCCACCGACGGTGCCGACACCTGATTGGATGGATATGTGGAAGGTGTTAAATGATAATGTAAACTCCTTACATAAAAGGTTGGATAAAGCTGATACCTCGGGCCAGTCAGGGTCTCAACCCATGCCTGATCCTACAGCGCAGAGGCCCTCAGGGTCTCAAAAGCGCCCACTATCCAAAATGGTTGACACAGATGTCGACACGGATTCTGACTCCAGTGTCGACGACGATGATGCAAAATTGCAACCAAAAATGACAAAAGCTATACGTTACATGATTATAGCGATGAAGGATATTTTACACATATCAGAGGTAAACCCTGTCCCTGACAAGAGGGTTTATATGTATGGGGAGAAAAAGCAAGAGGTGACTTTTCCCCCTTCACATGAGTTAAATGAGTTATGTGAAAGAGCGTGGGATTCCCCAGATAGGAAAGTGCTGATTTCCAAAAGGTTACTTATGGCGTACCCTTTCCTGCCAGAGGACAGGGTGCGCTGGGAATACTCCCCTAGGGTAGATAAAGCTCTGACACGCTTATCTAAGAAGGTGGCCCTGCCGTTGCAGGATACGGCCACCCTAAAGGATCCTGCAGATAGAAAGCAGGAAAGTATCCTGAAATCTGTTTATACACATTCAAAGACTCTACTGAGGCCGGCAATTGCGTCGGCGTGGATGTGTAGTGCTGTAGCAGCGTGGACAGATAATCTGGCTGAGGAAATGGATACCTTAGACAGGGATACCATTATGCTGACCCTGGGGCATATAAAAGACACTGTCCTATATAGGAGGGATGCCCAGAGGGACATTTGCCTACTGGGCTCTAGAATTAATGCAATGTCAACTTCTGCCAGGAGGCTCCTGTGGACTCGGCAGTGGACAGGTGATGCCGACTCCAAAAAACACATGGAGGTGTTACCTTACAAGGGTGAGGAATTGTTTGGGGACGGTCTCTCGGACCTGGTTTCCACAGCTACTGCTGGGAAGTCAAACTTTTTGCCATATATTCTCTCACAACCGAAGAAAGCACCGTATTACCAAATGCAGTCCTTTCGCGCACAAAGAAGCAAGAAGGTCAGAGGTGCTTCCTTTCTTGCTAGAGGCAGGGGCAGAGGAAAAAAGCTGCACCTTACAGCTAGTTCCCAGGAACAGAAGTCCTCCCCGGCTGCCACTAAATCCACCGCATGACGCTGGGGCTCCACGGGTGGAGCCAGGAGCGGTGGGGGCGAGTCTCCGACATTTCAGCCACCAGTGGGTTCGCTCACAGGTGGATCCCTGGGCTATACAGATTGTGTCTCAGGGATACAAGCTGGAATTCGAGGTGATGCCCCCTCAACGTTACCTAAAATCGGCCCTGCCAGCTTCCCCCATAGAAAGGGAATTTCTATGCTATTAGAAAGCAGCAATTCACAAGCTATTTCTCCAGCAAGTGGTGGTAAAGGTTCCCCTTCTTCAACAGGGGAAGGGATACTATTCCACAATGTTTGTGGTACCGAAACCGGACGGTTCGGTCAGACCTATATTAAATTTAAAGTCCCTGAACATTTATCTGAAAAGATTCAAGTTCAAAATGGAATCGCTCAGAGCGGTCATTGCAAGCCTGGAAGAGGGGGATTTTATGGTGTCTCTGGACATCAAGGATGCTTACTTGCATGTCCCCATTTATCCGCCTCATCAGGAGTACCTCAGATTTGTGGTACAGGACTGTCATTACCAATTCCAGACGTTGCCGTTTGGCCTGTCCACGGCACCGAGAATATTTACCAAGGTAATGGCAGAAATGATGGTGATCCTGAGAAAGCAAGGAGTCACAGTTATCCCATACTTGGACGATCTCCTCATAAAGGCGAGGTCGAGGGAGCAGTTGCAGATCAGCGTAGCGCACTCTCAGGAAGTGTTGCAACAGCATGGCTGGATTCTGAATATCCCAAAGTCGCGGCTGATTCCTACGACGCGTCTGCCCTTTCTGGGCATGATTCTGGACACAGACCAGAAGAAGGTGTTTCTCCCGACGGAGAAGGCTCAAGAGCTTGTGACTCTAGTCAGAGACCTCTTAAAACCGAAACAGGTGTCGGTGCATCACTGCACGCGAGTCCTGGGAAAGATGGTGGCATCGTACGAAGCCATTCCCTTCGGCAGGTTCCATGCGAGGATCTTTCAATGGGATCTGTTGGACAAATGGTCCGGATCGCATCTTCAGATGCATCGGCTGATCACCCTATCCCCCAGGGCCAGGGTGTCTCTTCTGTGGTGGCTACAGAGTGCTCACCTTTTCGAGGGCCGCAGATTCGGCATAAAGGACTGGGTCCTGGTGACCACGGATGCGAGCCTCCGAGGGTGGGGGGCAGTCACTCAGGGAAGAAACTTCCAAGGGTTGTGGTCAAGTCAGGAAACTTGTCTGCACATAAATATCCTGGAACTAAGGGCCATATTCAATGCCCTGAGTCAAGCGGAGCCCCTGCTTCGCAACCAACCGGTGCTGATTCAGTCAGACAACATCACCGCGGTGGCTCATGTAAACCGCCAGGGCGGCACAAGAAGCAGAGTCGCGATGGCGGAGGCCACCAGGATTCTTCGGTGGGCGGAGAATCACGTACAAGCACTGTCAGCAGTGTTCATTCCGGGGGTGGACAACTGGGAAGCAGACTTCCTCAGCAGGCACGACCTTCACCCGGGAGAGTGGGGACTTCATCACGAAGTCTTTATTCAGATTACAAATCGATGGGAACTGCCACAGGTAGACATGATGGCGTCCCATCTCAACAAAAAGCTGCAACGGTATTGCGCCAGGTCAAGAGACCCTCAGGCGATAGCTGTGGACGCCCTGGTAACACTGTGGGTGTTCCAGTCGGTCTATGTGTTCCCTCCTCTTCCTCTCATACCCAAGGTACTGAGAATCGTAAGAAGAAGAGAAGTGAGAACAATACTCATTGTTCCGGATTGGCCAAGAAGACCTTGGTACCCGGAATTGCAAGAAATGCACACAGAGGACCCATGGCCTCTGCCTCTCAGACAGGACCTGTTGCAACAGGGGCCCTGCCTGTTCCAAGACTTACCGCGGCTGCGTTTGACGGCATGGCGGTTGAACGCCGGATCCTAGCGGAAAAAGGCATTCCGGAGGAAGTTATTCCTACGCTGATAAAGGCTAGGAAGGACGTGACAGCAAAGCATTATCACCGCATATGGCGAAAATATGTTGCTTGGTGTGAGGCCAGGAAGGCCCCTACAGAGGAATTCCAACTTGGCAGATTTCTGCACTTTCTACAGTCTGGAGTGACTGAAGTTGGGATCCATAATGGTCCAGATTTCGGCCCTATCCATTTTCTTTCAAAAGGAACTGGCGTCTCTTCCTGAAGTTCAGACGTTTGTTAAGGGAGTGCTGCATATTCAGCCCCCTTTTGTGCCACCAGTGGCACCTTGGGATCTCAACGTGGTGTTGGGTTTCCTAAAATCCCACTGGTTTGAACCACTTAAGACCGTGGAGCTAAAGTATCTCACGTGGAAGGTGGTCATGCTATTGGCATTAGCTTCGGCTAGGCGTGTGTCAGAATTGGCGGCTTTGTCATGTAAAGGCCCCTATCTGGTTTTTCATATGAGCAGGGCAGAATTGCGGACTCGTCCCCAATTTCTGCCAAAGGTGGTGTCATCTTTTCATTTGAACCAACCTATAGTAGTGCCTGCGGCTACTCGTGACTTGGAGGATTCCAGGTTACTAGATGTAGTCAGGGCTTTGAAGATTTATGTAGCACGAACGGCTGGAGTCAGGAAAACTGACTCGCTGTTTATCCTATATGCCCCCATCAAGTTGGGAGCTCCTGCTTCAAAGCAAACCGTTGCCCGCTGGATCTGTAACACGATTCAGCAGGCTCATTCTGCGGCTGGATTGCCGCATCCAAAATCAGTGAAAGCCCATTCCACAAGGAAGGTGGGCTCTTCTTGGGCGGCTGCCCGAGGTGTCTCAGCATTACAACTTTGCCGAGCTGCTACTTGGTCGGGTTCAAACACATTTGCAAAATTCGACAAGTTTGATACCCTGGCTGAGGAGGACCTTGAGTTTGCCCATTCGGTGCTGCAGAGTCATCCGCACTCTCCCGCCCGTTTGGGAGCTTTGGTATAATCCCCATGGTCCTTACGGAGTCCCCAGCATCCACTAGGACGTCAGAGAAAATAAGATTTTACTCACCGGTAAATCTATTTCTCGTAGTCCGTAGTGGATGCTGGGCGCCCGTCCCAAGTGCGGACTTTCTGCAATACGTGTACATAGTTATTGCTTAATAATGGGTTATGTTATGTTGGCATCCATTGTTGATGCCCTGTTGTTGTTCATACTGTTGACTGGATAAGTGTATCACAAGTTATACGGTGTGATTGGTGTGGCTGGTATGAGTCTTACCCGAGATTCCAAAATCCTTTCCTTATAATGTCTGCTCTTCCGGGCACAGTTTAACTTAGGTCTGGAGGAGGGGCATAGAAGGAGGAGCCAGTGCACACCAGATAGTACTAAATCTTTCTTTAGAGTGCCCAGTCTCCTGCGGAGCCCGCTATTCCCCATGGTCCTTACGGAGTCCCCAGCATCCACTACGGACTACGAGAAATATATTTACCGGTGAGTAAAATCTTATTTTTACACATTATGGCAGACAGCGTCCCCTTTTTACACATTAAGGCAGACAGCGTCCCCTTTTTACACATTAAGGCAGACATCGTACCCCTTTTTACACATTATGGCAGACAGCGTCCCCTTTTTACACATTACGGCAGACAGCTTCCCCCTTTTTGCACATTACGGCAGACAGTGTCCTCTTTTTGCACATTACGGCAGACAGCGTCCCCCTTTTTACACATTACGGCAGACAGTGTCCCCTTTTTACACATTATGGCAGACAGTGTCCCCTTTTTACACATTATGGCAGACTGTGTCCCCTTTTTACACATTATGGCAGACAGTGTACCCTTTTTACACATTACGGCAGACAGCGTCCCCCTTTTTACACATTACGGCAGACAGTGTCCCCTTTTTACACATTACGGCAGACAGCGTCCCCCTTTTTTACACATTACGACAGACAGTGTCCCCTTTTTACACATTAAGGCAGACAGCGTCCCCTTTTTACACATGACGACAGACAGTCCCGATTTTTACACATTAAGGCAGACAGCGTCCCCTTTTTTACACATTACAGCAGACAGCGCCCCCGTTTTTACACATCCGCTTAAGCACTGATCCAGGGGCTGTTTTTCACACTGGCAGACGATCCCCGCTGTCCGATGATCCACGCTGCTGCTGCTGGCCGGAGTCACTGCTGCTGTGGCCTCTGGCCGCTCCTGCTCACTTGCCCCCCCCCCCCCCCAGCCACCCAGCGCATAACAACAGAGGAAATCCCAGTCAGCTGACCCTGTGATGTGACCGGGATTTCCTCAGCGGTGCCGCGTCTGTGAGCAGTGTAGCGCATTGACAAGCGTCTCAGCCTGTCGGGCCGCTTGTCATTGCACTCTGATGGGGCACAGCAGGCCAGGCAGGATCGGTCCACGGGCCGCATGTTGCCCACCCCTATTCTGGAAGGTGCTAGATAAATGAGAAGTAGGATCTGATTGGTTGCTATGGGCAACATCCCATCTTAAATAGACTCCCATCTTAGTAAATTTACCCCCTAGTATATAGGCATATCTTGCTTCCCTGGCCCACTTTGTGTAGTGGTTGGACCACTTTTTGATCCCCCAAGGAACCCTGCTCCTCCCACTATATGACTCTCAGTCTGTGGCTTCCTGCTGCCTCCATTCCCCTCCTCACATCATGTCACTGCCCCTGTCACATGCAGCCCTGTCCTCACTGACACATCACTCATCTCCTGATATACTCTGTGCTGCTGGGGACCCTGCTCCTCCCACTATATAACTCTCAGTCTGTGACTTCCTGCTGCCTCCATTCCCCTCCTCACATCATGTCACTGCCCCTGTCACATGCAGCCCTGTCCTCACTGACACATCACTCATCTCCTGATATACTCTGTGCTGCTGGGTACCCTGCTCCTCCCACTATATAACTCTCAGTCTGTGGCTTCCTGCTGCCTCCATTCCCCTCCTCACATCATGTCACTGCCCCTGTCACATGCAGCCCTGTCCTCACTGACACATCCCTCATCTCCTGATATACTCTGTGCTGCTGGGGACCCTGCTCCTCCCACTATATAACTCTCAGTCTGAGGCTTCCTGCTGCCTCCATTCCCCTCCTCACATCATGTCACTGCCCCTGTCACATGCAGCCCTGTCCTCACTGACACATCACTCATCTCCTGATATACTCTGTGCTGCTGGGGACCCTGCTCCTCCCACTATATAACTCTCAGTCTGTGGCTTCCTGCTGCCTCCATTCCCCTCCTCACATCATGTCACTGCCCCTGTCACATGCAGCCCTGTCCTCACTGACACATCCCTCATCTCCTGATATACTCTGTGCTGCTGGGGACCCTGCTCCTCCCACTATATAACTCTCAGTCTGAGGCTTCCTGCTGCCTCCATTCCCCTCCTCAAATCATGTCACTGCCCCTGTCACATGCAGCCCTGTCCTCACTGACACATCACTCATCTCCTGATACACTCTGTGCTGCTGGGGACCCTGCTCCTCCCACTATATAACTCTCAGTCTGTGGCTTCCTGCTGCCTCCATTCCCCTCCTCACATCATGTCACTGCCCCTGTCACATGCAGCCCTGTCCTCACTGACACATCACTCATCTCCTGATACACTCTGTGCTGCTGGGGACCCTGCTCCTCCCACTATATAACTCTCAGTCTGTGGCTTCCTGCTGCCTCCATTCCCCTCCTCACATGTCACTGCCCCTGTCACATGCAGCCCTGTCCTCACTGACACATCACTCATCTCCTGATATACTCTGTGCTGCTGGGGACCCTGCTCCTCCCACTATATAACTCTCAGTATGTGGCTTCCTGCTGCCTCCATTCCCCTCCTCACATCATGTCACTGCCACTGTCACATGCAGCCCTGTCCTCACTATCACTCATCTCCTGATATACTCTGTGCTGCTGGGGACCCTGCTCCTTCCACTATATAACTCTCAGTCTGTGGCTTCCTGCTGCCTCCATTCCCCTCCTCACATCATGTCACTGCCCCTGTCACATGCACCCCTGTCCTCATTGACACATCACTCATCTCCTGATATACTCTGTGCTGCTAGGGACCCTGCTCCTCCCACTATATAACTCTCTGTCTGTGGCTTCCTGCTGCCTCCATTCCCCTCCTCACATCATGTCACTGCCCCTGTCACATGCAGCCCTGTCCTCACTGACACATCACTCATCTCCTGATATACTCTGTGCTGCTGGGGACCCTGCTCCTCCCACTATATAACTCTCAGTCTGTGGCTTCCTGCTGCCTCCATTCCCCTCCTCACATCATGTCACTGCCCCTGTCACATGCAGCTCTGTCCTCACTGACACATCACTCATCTCCTGATATACTCTGTGCTGCTGGGGACCCTGCTCTTCCCATTATATAACTCTCAGTCTGTGGCTTCCTGCTGCCTTCATTCCCCTCCTCACATCATGTCACTGCCCCTGTCACATCACTCATCTCCTGATATACTCTGTGCTGCTGGAGACCCTGCTCTTCCCATTATATAACTCTCAGTCTGTGGTTTCCTGCTGCCTCCATTCCCCTCCTCACATCATGTCACTGCCCCTGTCACATGCAGCCCTGTCCTCACTGACACATCACTCATCTCCTGATATACTCTGTGCTGCTGGGAACCCTGCTCCTCCCACTATATAACTCTCAGTCTGTGGCTTCCTGCTGTCTCCATTCCCCTCCTCACATCATGTCACTGCCCCTGTCACATGCAGCCCTGTCCTCACTGATACATCACTCATCTCCTGATATACTCTGTGCTGCTGGGGACCCTGCTCCTCCCACTATATAACTCAGTCTGTGGCTTCCTGCTGCCTTCATTCCCCTCCTCACATCATGTCACTGCCCCTGTCACATGCAGCCCTGTCCTCACTGACATATCACTCATCTCCTGATATACTCTGTGCTGCTGGGGACCCTGCTCCTCCCACTATATAACTCTCAGTCTGTGGCTTCCTGCTGCCTTCATTCCCCTCCTCACATCATGTCACTGCCCCAATCACATGCAGCCCTGTCCTCACTGACACATCATGCATGTCCTATTATAGGCTGTGCTGTTGGCCCACCCCTAGGGGTGCTAGGAGTGTGTTACCCCCATAGTGTTTGTTCCCAGATTGGAAGTCATATGTGTACCAAGTTTGGTGTAAATTGCTGCAGGCATTCCAGAGTTATGTTGGAAAATACATATACACATACATACATACATACATACATACATACATACATACATACATACATACACACATATATATACACATACATATATACATACATACACATACATACTGTACATACATACATACATTTTTGGCGATTACCGTGGATGGACAGTGACATTTGTAAAAAGCACCTGGGACCTAAGGAGAAGCTACCTGCCAAGTTTCAAGATTGGAAGCCTTGTGGTTTAGGAGATTTTGTGATGAGTCAATCAGTGAGTCAGTCTCCTTTTTTACCTTTTATATATATAGATAACGGGATGCATACTACTGTAGTTTCAAAGTTCCTGGAACTCTCCTGTCAAGTGAGCTGACGGGGTGGAACTGCGTTCCGTCAGTTCCACTTGGAGACGGAACGCAGTTCCGCCTACTCCGGCTCACCTATCCCGATGTGTGGCCGGCGCTGCAGGGAGATGCCAGGTGCCCGCTGAGATTGCGTTAACAGCGGGCGCCCGGCAGCAGCCAGAGGCAGGAGCTCAGTACTGAGCTCCGGCTTCCGCCGCTGTCACTGTGCGCTATGGGAGAGACGTCATGACGCCTCTTCCATAGTGGTGAGGAGCGGACGCCCCGAGGACTGCAGCGGCCGGACACAGAGCGGGGCTTGGTGAGTATGGTGTTTTGTTTTGTTTTCCTGTTGTATAGCGGCATCTACTGGGGGCAAACTACTGGGGGCCATTACTACAGAGGGGCACCTACTGGGGGCAAACTACTGGGGGGCTTTACTACTGAGGGGCATCTACTGGGGGCAAACTACTGGGGGCCATTACTACAGAGGGGCACCTACTGAGGGCAAACTACTGGGGGGCTTTACTACTGAGGGACATCTACTGGGGGCAAACTACTGGGAGGCATCTACTGGGGGGCATTACTACAGAGGGGCACCTACTGGGGGCAAACTACTGGGGGCAATTACTACAGAGGGGCACCTACTGGGGGCAAACTACTGGGGGGCTTTACTACTGAGGGACATCTACTGGGGGCAAACTACTGGGAGGCATCTACTGGGGGCATTACTACAGAGGGGCACCTACTGGGGGCAAACTACTGGGAGGCATCTACTGGGGGACATTACTACGGTGGGCATCTACTGGGGGCAAACTACTGGAAGACATTACTACTGGGGGCATTACCACTGGGAGGCTAAACTAAAGGGTGGGGCAAACTACTGGGGTCATAACTGCAGGGGCATTACCACTGTGGGCATAACTACTGGGACTAAACGACAGGGGGCATTACTACAGGCAACATTACTACTGGGGGCAATACTACACAGGGGCATTACTACTGGGGGCCCTTCTAATGAGGGCATTGTAAAGGGGGCACTTCATAAGGGGCATCACTCCTGGGGACATAAGGGGCACTACTATTGTGGGCATTGCATAAGGGGCACCACTAATATGGGGTCTATATAAGGGGCACTACCACTGTGGCATTATTACTATTCTGTGACCACGCTCCTTTCTTTTTGAGACCATGCCCTATTTTTGCAGCGTGCGCCTACGGCGTGCACAATACCTTTATTACATGGGCGCCGTAGGGAGGGGGGTGAGTTCCACCACTTCTCTAGGACCACTTTAAGCACCGGCGCACGCTGATGTAAATGGCAGCAGTAGGAAAGGAGGGAGCTGCAGACTCATTCTGCCCAACCTCACGCACCAGAAGAGAAACGGAATGTTCTGATATGTAAGATGTAAGGATGAGTTGCAGCGATTTATATTAGAAGTAACATATAAAGGAGCCGCCTCCTGTCTGCACATAGCAAGTAAGGGGCTGATTGACAC
Source organism: Pseudophryne corroboree (assembly GCF_028390025.1). Taxonomy (NCBI): domain Eukaryota; kingdom Metazoa; phylum Chordata; class Amphibia; order Anura; family Myobatrachidae; genus Pseudophryne; species Pseudophryne corroboree. Next base: position 37,641 of record NW_026967814.1, on the reverse strand, counting down.
GTGATTGCTGCTCTGCGTTTTCTCACAGCCGGCGAACAGATCTGAACTGTGCATATGTATGGACCGCAATGCGCAGGCGCAACATGGCAGCAACGGGGATCGCCAGTCAGTGACGGAATGGTGTGAAATTTCCAAACGCACGGGCATTTACAAGGTGACTGACAGGAAGAGGGCGTTTGTGGGGGTCAACTGACCATTTTCTGGAAGTGTCTGGAAAAACGCAGGCGTGTCCAAGCGTTTGCAGGGCGGGTGTCTGACGTCATTTCCAGCCCCGGTCAGGCTGAAGTGATCGCAGCGGATGAGTAAGTCCTGGGCTGCGCAGAGACTGCACAAGATCTGTTTGTACCGCTCGGCTACACGTGATCAAACACTTACACAGCGACAATACACTCCCCTATGGGCGGCGACTATCTGATCGCAGGACTGCAAAAGTCACCTGCTAGCGATCAGGTCTGAATTACCTCCTAAGTCCAAAGATAACTATATCTTACCCTACTCTGGAGAACTACTAGTCCACGGCTTTCCTGGGGGGGGCAGAAGATGACCAGCGCTCCCGCCTACTTGGTAGTGTTGCCGACTGCGCACTCTGTGCGCTGTCCATGGATCCCCTCAGATAGTCAGCCACCGCTAACCGCCAACACTCCAACCTTTCCCCTGACCATCGCCGCATCCTCCACCCTATTCCCTCCCCCCTAATGGCAGCCACCACTAACACCACCCCCGGCTGCCGCCACATACTCCACTGTATTCCCTCCCCCCCCTACTAGCAGCCACCACTAACACCACCCCCGGCTGCCGACACATACTCCACTGTATTCCCTCCCCCCCTACTAGCAGCCACCACTAACACCACCCCCGACTGCCGCCACATCCTCCACTCTATTCCCCCTCCCTACTGGCAGCCACCACTAACACCACCCCCGACTGCCGCCACATACTCCACTGTATTCCCTCCCCCCTTACTAGCAGCCACCACTAACACCACCCCCGGCTGCCACCACATACTCCACTGTATTCCCTCCCCACCTACTGGCAGCCACCACTAACACCACCCCCGGCTGCCACTGCATACTCCACTGAATTCCCCCTCCCTACTGGCAGCCACCACTAACACCACCCCCGGCTGCCGCCACATACTCCACTGTATTCCCTCCCCCCCTACTGGCAGCCATCACTAACACCACCCCCGACTGCCGCCACATACTCCACTGTATTCCCTCCCCCCTTACTAGCAGCCACCACTAACACTACCCCTAGCTGCCGCCACATACTCCACTCTATTCCCCCTCCCTACTGGCAGCCACCACTAACACCACCCCCGGCTGCCGCCACATACTCCACTGTATTCCCTCCCCCCCTACTGGCAGCCATCACTAACACCACCCCCGACTGCCGCCACATACTCCACTGTATTCCCTCCCCCCTTACTAGCAGCCACCACTAACACTACCCCTAGCTGCCGCCACATACTCCACTCTATTCCCCCTCCCTACTGGCAGCCACCACTAACACCACCCCCGGCTGCCGCCACATACTCCACTGTATTCCCCCTCCCTACTGGCAGCCACCACTAACACCACCCCCGGCTGCCGACACATACTCCACTGTATTCCCTCCCCCCTTACTAGCAGCCACCACTAACACTACCCCTAGCTGCCGCCACATACTCCACTGTAATCCTCCTCCCTACTGGCAGCCACCACTAACACTACCCCCAGCTGCCGCCACATACTCCACTGTATTCCCCCTCCCTACTGGCAGCCACCACTAACACCACCCCCAGCTGCCGCCACATACTCCACTGTATTCCCCCTCCCTACTGGCAGCCACCACTAACACTACCCCCAGCTGCCGCCACATACTCCACTGTATTCCCCCTCCCTACTGGCAGCCACCACTAACACCACCCCCGGCTGCTGCCGCATACCCCACTGTATTCCCCCTCCCTACTGGCAGCCACCACTAACACTACCCCCAGCTGCTGCCGCATACTCCACTATATTCCCCCTCCCTACTGGCAGCCACCACTAACACCACCCCCGGCTGCTGCCGCATACCCCACTGTATTCCCCCTCCCTACTGGCAGCCACCACTAACACCACCCCCGGCTGCCGACACATACTCCACTGTATTCCCTCCCCCCTTACTAGCAGCCACCACTAACACTACCCCTAGCTGCCGCCACATACTCCACTGTAATCCTCCTCCCTACTGGCAGCCACCACTAACACTACCCCCAGCTGCCGCCACATACTCCACTGTATTCCCCCTCCCTACTGGCAGCCACCACTAACACCACCCCCAGCTGCCGCCACATACTCCACTGTATTCCCCCTCCCTACTGGCAGCCACCACTAACACTACCCCCAGCTGCCGCCACATACTCCACTGTATTCCCCCTCCCTACTGGCAGCCACCACTAACACCACCCCCGGCTGCTGCCGCATACCCCACTGTATTCCCCCTCCCTACTGGCAGCCACCACTAACACTACCCCCAGCTGCTGCCGCATACTCCACTGTATTCCCCCTCCCTACTGGCAGCCACCACTAACACCACCCCCGACTGCCGCCACATACTCCACTGTATTCCCTTCCCCCCTACTAGCAGCCACCACTAACACCACCCCCGGCTGCCGACACATACTCCACTGTATTCCCTCCCCCCCTACTGGCAGCCACCACTAACACTACCCCCAGCTGCCGCCACATACTCCACTGTATTCCCCCCCCCCTACTGGCAGCCACCACTAACACCACCCCCGACTGCCGCCACATACTCCACTCTATTCCCCCTCCCTACTGGCAGCCACCACTAACACCACCCCCGGCTGCCGCCACATGCTCCACTGTATTCCCTCCCTCCCTACTGGCAGCCACCACTAACACTACCCCCAGCTGCCGCCACATACTCCACTGTATTCCCTCCCCCCTTACTAGCAGCCACCACTAACACTACCCCCGACTGCCGCCACATACTCCACTCTATTCCCTCCCTCCCTACTGGCAGCCACCACTAACACTACCCCCAGCTGCCGCCACATACTCCACTCTATTCCCCCTCCCTACTGGCAGCCACCACTAACACCACCCCCGGCTGCCGCCACATACTCCACTGTATTCCCCCTCCCTACTGGCAGCCACCACTAACACTACCCCCAGCTGCCGCCACATACTCCACTGTATTCCCCCTCCCTACTGGCAGCCACCACTAACACCACCCCCAGCTGCCGCCACATACTCCACTGTATTCCCCCTCCCTACTGGCAGCCACCACTAACACTACCCCCAGCTGCCGCCACATACTCCACTGTATTCCCCCTCCCTACTGGCAGCCACCACTAACACTACCCCCAGCTGCCGCCACATACTCCACTATATTCCCCCTCCCTACTGGCAGCCACCACTAACACTACCCCCAGCTGCCGCCACATACTCCACTGTATTCCCCCTCCCTACTGGCAGCCACCACTAACACCACCCCCAGCTGCCGCCACATACTCCACTGTATTCCCCCTCCCTACTGGCAGCCACCACTAACACTACCCCCAGCTGCCGCCACATCCTCCACTGTATTCCCCCTCCCTACTGGCAGCCACCACTAACACCACCCCCAGCTGCCGCCACATACTCCACTGTATTCCCTCTCCCTACTGGCAGCCACCACTAACACTACCCCCAGCTGCCGCCACATACCCCACTGTATTCCCCCTCCCTACTGGCAGCCACCACTAACACTACCCCCAGCTGCTGCCGCATACTCCACTGTATTCCCCCTCCCTACTGGCAGCCACCACTAACACCACCCCCGACTGCCGCCACATACTCCACTGTATTCCCTTCCCCCCTACTAGCAGCCACCACTAACACCACCCCCGGCTGCCGACACATACTCCACTGTATTCCCCCTCCCTACTGGCAGCCACCACTAACACTACTTCCGGCTGCTGCCGCATACTCACTGTATTCCCCCTCCCTACTGGCAGCCACCACTAACACTACCCCCAGCTGCCGCCACCTACTCCACTGTATTCCCCGTCCCTACTGGCAGCCACCACTAACACTACCCCCGGCTGCTGCCGCATACTCCACTGTATTCCCCCTCCCTACTGGCAGCCACCACTAACACTACCCCCAGCTGCCGCCACATACTCCACTGTATTCCCCCTCCCTACTGGCAGCCACCACTAACACTACCCCCGGCTGCTGCCGCATACTCCACTGTATTCCCCCTCCCTACTGGCAGCCACCACTAACACTACCCCCGGCTGCTGCCGCATACTCCACTATATTCCCCCTCCCTACTGGCAGCCACCACTAACACTACCCCCGGCTGCTGCCGCATACTCCACTGTATTCCCCCTCCCTACTGGCAGCCACCACTAACACCACCCCCGACTGCCGCCACATACTCCACTGTATTCCCTTCCCCCCTACTAGCAGCCACCACTAACACCACCCCCGGCTGCCGACACATACTCCACTGTATTCCCTCCCCCCTTACTAGCAGCCACCACTAACACCACCCCCGACTGCCGCCACATACTCCACTCTATTCCCCCTCCCTACTGGTAGCCACCACTAACACCACCCCGACTGCCGCCACATACTCCACTGTATTCCCTTCCCCCCTACTAGCAGCCACCACTAACACCACCCCCCGACTGCCGCCACATACTCCACTCTATTCCCCCTCCCTACTGGCAGCCACCACTAACACCACCCCCGGCTGCCGACACATACTCCACTGTATTCCCTCCCCCCTTACTAGCATCCACCACTAACACTACCCCCGGCTGCTGCCGCATACTCCACTGTATTCCCTCTCCCTACTGGCAGCCACCACTAACACCACCCCCGACTGCCGCCACATACTCCACTGTATTCCCTTCCCCCCTACTAGCAGCCACCACTAACACCACCCCCGGCTGCCGACACATACTCCACTGTATTCCCTCCCCCCTTACTAGCAGCCACCACTAACACCACCCCCGACTGCCGCCACATACTCCACTCTATTCCCCCTCCCTACTGGTAGCCACCACTAACACCACCCCGACTGCCGCCACATTCTCCATTTTTTTCCCTTCCCCCCTACTAGCAGCCACCACTAACACCACCCCCGACTGCCGCCACATACTCCACTCTATTCCCCCTCCTTACTGGCAGCCACCACTAACACCACCCCCGGCTGCCGACACATACTCCACTGTATTCCCTCCCCCCTTACTAGCAGCCACCACTAACACTACCCCCGGCTGCTGCCGCATACTCCACTGTATTCCCTCTCCCTACTGGCAGCCACCACTAACACCACCCCCGACTGCCGCCACATACTCCACTGTATTCCCTTCCCCCCTACTAGCAGCCACCACTAACACCACCCCAGGCTGCCGACACATACTCCACTGTATTCCCTCCCCCCTTACTAGCAGCCACCACTAACACCACCCCCAACTGCCGACACATACTCCACTGTATTCCTTCCCCCTTACTAGCAGCCACCACTAACACCACCCCCGACTGCCGCCACATACTCCACTCTATTCCCCCTCCCTACTGGCAGCCACCACTAACACCACCCCCAGCTGCCACCACATACTCCACTGTATTCCCCCCCCCCCTTACTAGCAGCCACCACTAACACCACCCCCGACTGCCGCCACATACTCCACTCTATTCCCCCTCCCTACTGGCAGCCACCACTAACACTACCCCCAGCTGCCGCCACATACTCCACTGTATTCCCCCTCCCTACTGGCAGCCACCACTAACACTACCCCCGGCTGCTGCCGCATACTCCACTGTATTCCCCCTCCCTACTGGCAGCCACCACTAACACTACCCCCAGCTGCCGCCACATACTCCACTGTATTCCCCCTCCCTACTGGCAGCCACCACTAACACTACCCCCGGCTGCTGCCGCATACTCCCCTGTATTCCCCCTCCCTACTGGCAGCCACCACTAACACTACCCCCGGCTGCTGCCGCATACTCCACTGTATTCCCCCTCCCTACTGGCAGCCACCACTAACACTACCCCCGGCTGCTGCCGCATACTCCACTGTATTCCCCCTCCCTACTGGCAGCCACCACTAACACTACCCCCGGCTGCCACTACATACTCCACTGTATTCCCCCCCCCCCTTACTAGCAGCCACCACTAACACCACCCCCGACTGCCGCCACATACTCCACTCTATTCCCCCTCCCTACTGACAGCCACCACTAACACTACCCCCAGCTGCCGCCACATACTCCACTGTATTCCCCCTCCCTACTGGCAGCCACCACTAACACTACCCCCGGCTGCCGCCGCATACTCCACTGTATTCCCCCTCCCTACTGGCAGCCACCACTAACACTACCCCCGGCTGCTGCCGCATACTCCACTGTATTCCCCCTCCCTACTGGCAGCCACCACTAACACCACCCCCAGCTGCCACCACATACTCCACTGTATTCCCCCCCCCTTACTAGCAGCCACCACTAACGCCACCCCCGACTGCCGCCACATACTCCACTGTATTCCCCCTCCCTACTGGCAGCCACCACTAACACTACCCCCAGCTGCCGCCACATACTCCACTGTATTCCCTCCCCCCCTACTGGCAGCCACCACTAACACTACCCCCGGCTGCTGCTGCATACTCCACTGTATTCCCCCTTCCTACTGGCAGCCACCACTAACACTACCCCCAGCTGCCGCCACATACTCCACTCTATTCCCCCTCCCTACTGGCAGCCACCACTAACACTACCCCCAGCTGCCGCCACATACTCCACTGTATACCCCCTCCCTACTGGCAGCCACCACTAACACTACCCCCGGCTGCTGCCGCATACTCCACTGTATTCCCCCTCCCTACTGACAGCCACCACTAACACTACCCCCGGCTGCTGCCGCATACTCCACTGTATTCCCCCTCCCTACTGGCAGCCACCACTAACACCACCCCCAACTGCCGCCACATACTCCACTGTATTCCCTTCCCCCCTACTAGCAGCCACCAATAACACCACCCCCGGCTGCCGACACATACTCCACTGTATTCCCTCCCCCCTTACTAGCAGCCACCACTAACACTACACCCAGCTGCCGCCACATACTCCACTGTATCCCCCCCCCCCCTTACTAGCAGCCACCACTAACACCACCCCCGACTGCCGCCACATACTCCACTGTATTCCCCCTCCCTACTGGCAGCCACCAATAACACCACCCCCGGCTGCCGCCACATACTCCACTCTATTCCCCCTCCCTACTGGCAGCCACCACTAACACTACCCCCAGCTGCCGCCACATACTCCACTGTATCCCCCCCCCCCTTACTAGCAGCCACCACTAACACCACCCCCGACTGCCGCCACATACTCCACTGTATTCCCCCTCCCTACTGGCAGCCACCACTAACACTACCCCCAGCTGCCGTCACATACTCCACTGTATTCCCTCCCCCCTTACTAGCAGCCATCACTAACACCACCCCCGACTGCCGCCACATACTCCACTGTATTCCCCCTCCCTACTGGCAGCCACCACTAACGCCACCCCCAGCTGCCGCCACATACTCCACTGTATTCCCCCTCCCTACTGGCAGCCACCACTAACGCCACCCCCAGCTGCCGCCACATACTCCACTGTATTCCCCCTCCCTACTGGCAGCCACCACTAACGCCACCCCCAGCTGCCGCCACATACTCCACTGTGTTCCCTCCCCCGCCTACTGGCAGCCACCACTAACACCACCCCCGGCTGCTGCCGCATACTCCACTGTGTTCCCTCCCCCGCCTACTGGCAGCCACCACTAACACTACCCCCGGCTACCGCCGCATACTTCACTGTACCCCTCCCCCCCCCCCCACTGGCAGCCACCACTAACACTACCCCTGACCATCAACACCCGGCTGCCGCCGCATACTCCACTGTGTTCCCTCCCCCGCCTACTGGCAGCCACCCCCAACACCACCCCCGGCTGCCGCTGCATATGCCACTATATTCCCTCCCCCCCTATTGGCAGCCACCACTAACACCACCCCCTGCTGCCGCCACATACTCCACTGTATACCCCCCCCCCCCCCTACTGGCAGCCACCACTAACACCACCCCCGGCTGCCGCTGCATACTCCACTGTATTCCCCCCTCCCCCAACTGGCAGCCACCACTAACACCACCCTCGGCTGCCGCCACATACTCCACTGTATTCCCTCCCCACCTACTGGCAGCCACCACTAACACCACCCCCGGCTGCCGCTGCATACTCCACTGTATTCCCCCTCCCTACTGGAAGCCACCACTAACACCACCCCTGGCCATCAACCCCCGGCTGCCGCCGCATTCCCCGCCCTACTCCCTTCCCCTACTACTGGCAGCCACCACTAACACTACCCCTGACCATCCACCCCCGGTTGCCCACGCATACTCCACTGTATTCCCTCCCCCCCACTGGCAGCCACCACTAACACCACCCCCAGCTGCCGACGCATACTCCACTGTATTCCGTCTCCACCTACTGGCAGCCACCATTAGCACCACCCCCGGCTGCCGCCACATACTCCACTGTATTCCCCCCCCCCCCACTCCCCCTACTGGCAGCCACCACTAACACCACCCCCGGCTGCCGCCACATACTCCACTGTATTTCCCCCCCCCCCCCCACTCCCTCTACTGGCAGCCACCACTAACACCACCCCGGTAAGTATCTCTACCTTTTCTACACTGCGTCATCCACCACAGACGTCACAGTGACCGCTGTTCTATACTGAGAGCATCACAATGACTGTCTGACAGGTAAGTGTCTCTACCTATTCTACACCGCCTCATCCACCACAGACGTCACAGTGACCGCTGTTCTATACTGAGAGCATCACAATGACTGTCTGACAGGTAAGTGTCTCTACCTATTCTACACCGCCTCATCCACCACAGACGTCACAGTGACCGCTGTTCTACACTGAGAGCATCACAGTGACTGTCTGGCAGGTAAGTGTCTCTACCTATTCTACACCGCCTCATCCACCACAGGCGTCACAGTGACCGCTGTTCTATACTGAGAGCATCAAAATGACTGTCTGACAGGTAAGTGTCTCTACCTATTCTACACCGCCTCATCCACCACAGACGTCACAGTGACCGCTGTTCTATACTGAGAGCATCACAATGACTGTCTGACAGGTAAGTGTCTCTACCTATTCTACACCGCCTCATCCACCACAGACGTCACAGTGACCGCTGTTCTATACTGAGAGCATCACAATGACTGTCTGACAGGTAAGTGTCTCTACCTATTCTACACCGCCTCATCCACCACAGACGTCACAGTGACCGCTGTTCTATACTGAGATCATCACAATGACTGACAGGTAAGTGTCTCTACCTATTCTACACCGCCTCATCCACCACAGACGTCACAGTGACCGCTGTTCTGTACTGAGAGCATCACAATGACTGTCTGACAGGTAAGTGTCTCTACCTATTCTACACCGCCTCATCCACCACAGACGTCACAGTGACCGCTGTTCTATACTGAGAGCATCACAATGACTGTCTGACAGGTAAGTGTCTCTACCTATTCTACACCGCCTCATCCACCACAGACATCACAGTGACCGCTGTTCTATACTGAGAGCATCACAGTGACTGACAGGTAAGTGTCTCTACCTATTCTACACCGCCTCATCCACCACAGACGTCACAGTGACCGCTGTTCTATACTGAGAGCATCACAATGACTGACAGGTAAGTGTATCTACCTATTCTACACCGCCTCATCCACCACAGACATCACAGTGACCGCTGTTCTATACTGAGAGCATCACAATGACTGACAGGTAAGTGTCTCTACCTATTCTACACCGCCTCATCCACCACAGACGTCACAGTGACCGCTGTTCTATACTGAGATCATCACAGTGACTGTCTGACAGGTAAGTGTCTCTACCTATTCTACACCGCCTCATCCACCACAGACGTCACAGTGACCGCTGTTCTATACTGAGAGCATCACAATGACTGACAGGTAAGTGTCTCTACCTATTCTACACCGCCTCATCCACCACAGACGTCACAGTGACCGCTGTTCTATACTGAGATCATCACAATGACTGTCTGACAGGTAAGTGTCTCTACCTATTCTACACCGCCTCATCCACCACAGACGTCACAGTGACCGCTGTTCTATACTGAGAGCATCACAATGTCTGACAGGTAAGTGTCTCTACCTATTCTACACCGCCTCATCCACCACAGACGTCACAGTGACCGCTGTTCTATACTGAGAGCATCACAATGTCTGACAGGTAAGTGTCTCTACCTATTCTACACCGCCTCATCCACCACAGACGTCACAGAGACCGCTGTTCTATACTGAGATCATCACACTGACTGTCTGACAGGTAAGTGTCTCTACCTATTCTACACCGCCTCATCCACCACAGACGTCACAGTGACCGCTGTTCTATACTGAGAGCATCACAATGACTGACAGGTAAGTGTCTCTACCAATTCTACACCGCCTCATCCACCACAGACGTCACAGTGACCGCTGTTCTATACTGAGATCATCACAGTGACTGTCTGACAGGTAAGTGTCTCTACCTATTCTACACCGCCTCATCCACCACAGACGTCACAGTGACCGCTGTTCTATACTGAGATCATCACACTGACTGTCTGACAGGTAAGTGTCTCTACCTATTCTACACCGCCTCATCCACCACAGAAGTCACAGTGACCGCTGTTCTATACTGAGAGCATCACAATGACTGACAGGTAAGTGTCTCTACCTATTCTACACCGCCTCATCCACCACAGACGTCACAGTGACCGCTGTTCTGTACTGAGAGCATCACAATGACTGACAGGTAAGTGTCTCTACCTATTCTACACCACCTCATCCACCACAGACGTCACAGTGACCGCTGTTCTATACTGAGAGCATCACAGTGACTGTCTGACAGGTAAGTGTCTCTACCTATTCTACACCGCCTCATCCACCACAGACGTCACAGTGACCGCTGTTCTGTACTGAGAGCATCACAATGACTGACAGGTAAGTGTCTCTACCTATTCTACACCGCCTCATCCACCACAGACGTCACAGTGACCGCTGTTCTGTACTGAGAGCATCACAATGACTGACAGGTAAGTGTCTCTACCTATTCTACACCGCCTCATCCACCACAGACGTCACAGTGACCGCTGTTCTATACTGAGAGCATCACAATGACTGACAGGTAAGTGTCTCTACCTATTCTACACCACCTCATCCACCACAGACGTCACAGTGACCGCTGTTCTATACTGAGAACATCACAATGACTGACAGGTAAGTGTCTCTACCTATTCTACACCGCCTCATCCACCACAGACGTCACAGTGACCGCTGTTCTATACTGAGAGCATCACAATGACTGACAGGTAAGTGTCTCTACCTATTCTACACCGCCTCATCCACCACAGACGTCACAGTGACCGCTGTTCTATACTGAGATCATCACAATGACTGACAGGTAAGTGTCTCTACCTATTCTACACCGCCTCATCCACCACAGACGTCACAGTGACCGCTGTTCTATACTGAGATCATCACAATGACTGACAGGTAAGTGTCTCTACCTATTCTACACCGCCTCATCCACCACAGACGTCACAGTGACCGCTGTTCTATACTGAGATCATCACAGTGACTGTCTGACAGGTAAGTGTCTCTACCTATTCTACACCGCCTCATCCACCACAGACATCACAGTGACCGCTGTTCTATACTGAGAGCATCACAATGACTGTCTGACAGGTAAGTGTCTCTACCTATTCTACACCGCCTCATCCACCACAGACGTCACAGTGACCGCTGTTCTATACTGAGAGCATCACAATGACTGTCTGACAGGTAAGTGTCTCTACCTATTCTACACCGCCTCATCCACCACAGATGTCACAGTGACCGCTGTTCTATACTGAGAGCATCACAATGACTGTCTGACAGGTAAGTGTCTCTACCTATTCTACACCGCCTCATCCACCACAGACGTCACAGTGACCGCTGTTCTATACTGAGAGCATCACAATGACTGTCTGACAGGTAAGTGTCTCTACCTATTCTACACCGCCTCATCCACCACAGACGTCACAGTGACCGCTGTTCTATACTGAGAGCATCACAATGACTGTCTGACAGGTAAGTGTCTCTACCTATTCTACACTGCCTCATCCACCACAGACGTCACAGTGACCGCTGTTCTATACTGAGAGCATCACAGTGACTGTCTGACAGGTAAGTGTCTCTACCTATTCTACACCGCCTCATCCACCACAGACGTCACAGTGACAGCTGTTCTATACTGAGATCATCACAATGACTGTCTGACAGGTAAGTGTCTCTACCTATTCTACACCGCCTCATCCACCACAGACGTCACAGTGACCGCTGTTCTATACTGAGATCATCACAGTGACTGTCTGACAGGTAAGTGTCTCTACCTATTCTACACCGCCTCATCCACCACAGACATCACAGTGACCGCTGTTCTATACTGAGAGCATCACAATGACTGTCTGACAGGTAAGTGTCTCTACCTATTCTACACCGCCTCATCCACCACAGACGTCACAGTGACCGCTGTTCTATACTGAGATCATCACAGTGACTGTCTGACAGGTAAGTGTCTCTACCTATTCTACACCGCCTCATCCACCACAGACATCACAGTGACCGCTGTTCTATACTGAGATCATCACAATGACTGTCTGACAGGTAAGTGTCTCTACCTATTCTACACCGCCTCATCCACCACAGACGTCACAGTGACCGCTGTTCTATACTGAGATCATCACAGTGACTGTCTGACAGGTAAGTGTCTCTACCTATTCTACACCGCCTCATCCACCACAGACATCACAGTGACCGCTGTTCTATACTGAGAGCATCACAATGACTGTCTGACAGGTAAGTGTCTCTACCTATTCTACACCGCCTCATCCACCACAGACGTCACAGTGACCGCTGTTCTATACTGAGAGCATCACAATGACTGTCTGACAGGTAAGTGTCTCTACCTATTCTACACCGCCTCATCCACCACAGACGTCACAGTGACCGCTGTTCTATACTGAGAGCATCACAGTGACTGTCTGACAGGTAAGTGTCTCTACCTATTCTACACTGCCTCATCCACCACAGACGTCACAGTGACCGCTGTTCTATACTGAGAGCATCACAGTGACTGTCTGACAGGTAAGTGTCTCTACCTATTCTACACCGCCTCATCCACCACAGACGTCACAGTGACCGCTGTTCTATACTGAGAGCATCACAGTGACTGTCTGACAAGTAAGTGTCTCTACCTATTCTACACCGCCTCATCCACCACAGACGTCACAGTGACCGCTGTTCTATACTGAGAGCATCACAATGACTGTCTGCCAGGTAAGTGTCTCTACCTATTCTACACCGCCTCATCCACCACAGACGTCACAGAGACCGCTGTTCTATACTGAGATCATCACAGTGACTGTCTGACAGGTAAGTGTCTCTTCCTATTCTACACTGCCTCATCCACCACAGACGTCACAGTGACCGCTGTTCTATACTGAGAGCATCACAGTGACTGACAGGTAAGTGTCTCTACCTATTCTACACCGCCTCATCCACCACAGACGTCACAGTGACCGCTGTTCTATACTGAGAGCATCACAATAACTGTCTGACAGGTAAGTGTCTCTACCTATTCTACACCGCCTCATCCACCACAGACGTCACAGTGACCGCTGTTCTATACTGAGAGCATCACAATGACTGTCTGACAGGTAAGTGTCTCTACCTATTCTACACCGCCTCATCCACCACAGACGTCACAGTGACCGCTGTTCTATACTGAGAGCATCACAATGACTGTCTGACAGGTAAGTGTCTCTACCTATTCTACACCGCCTCATCCACCACAGACGTCACAGTGACCGCTGTTCTATACTGAGAGCATCACAATGACTGTCTGACAGGTAAGTGTCTCTACCTATTCTACACCGCCTCATCCACCACAGACGTCACAGTGACCGCTGTTCTATACTGAGAGCATCACAATGATTGTCTGACAGGTAAGTGTCTCTACCTATTCTACACCGCCTCATCCACCACAGACGTCACAGTGACCGCTGTTCTATACTGAGAGCATCACAATGACTGACAGGTAAGTGTCTCTACCTATTCTACACCGCCTCATCCACCACAGACGTCACAGTGACCGCTGTTCTATACTGAGAGCATCACAATGACTGTCTGACAGGTAAGTGTCTCTACCTATTCTACACCGCCTCATCCACCACAGACGTCACAGTGACCGCTGTTCTATACTGAGAGCATCACAATGACTGTCTGACAGGTAAGTGTCTCTACCTATTCTACACCGCCTCATCCACCACAGACGTCACAGTGACCGCTGTTCTATACTGAGAGCATCACAATGATTGTCTGACAGGTAAGTGTCTCTACCTATTCTACACCGCCTCATCCACCACAGACGTCACAGTGACCGCTGTTCTATACTGAGAGCATCACAATGACTGACAGGTAAGTGTCTCTACCTATTCTACACCGCCTCATCCACCACAGACGTCACAGTGACCGCTGTTCTATACTGAGATCATCACAATGACTGTCTGACAGGTAAGTGTCTCTACCTATTCTACACCGCCTCATCCACCACAGACGTCACAGTGACCGCTGTTCTATACTGAGAGCATCACAATGACTGACAGGTAAGTGTCTCTACCTATTCTACACCGCCTCATCCACCACAGACGTCACAGTGACCGCTGTTCTATACTGAGATCATCACAATGACTGTCTGACAGGTAAGTGTCTCTACCTATTCTACACCGCCTCATCCACCACAGACGTCACAGTGACCGCTGTTCTATACTGAGAGCATCACAATGACTGACAGGTAAGTGTCTCTACCTATTCTACACCGCCTCATCCACCACAGACGTCACAGTGACCGCTGTTCTATACTGAGAGCATCACAATGTCTGACAGGTAAGTGTCTCTACCTATTCTACACCGCCTCATCCACCACAGACGTCACAGAGACCGCTGTTCTATACTGAGATCATCACACTGACTGTCTGACAGGTAAGTGTCTCTACCTATTCTACACCGCCTCATCCACCACAGACGTCACAGTGACCGCTGTTCTATACTGAGAGCATCACAATGACTGACAGGTAAGTGTCTCTACCAATTCTACACCGCCTCATCCACCACAGACGTCACAGTGACCGCTGTTCTATACTGAGATCATCACAGTGACTGTCTGACAGGTAAGTGTCTCTACCTATTCTACACCGCCTCATCCACCACAGACGTCACAGTGACCGCTGTTCTATACTGAGATCATCACACTGACTGTCTGACAGGTAAGTGTCTCTACCTATTCTACACCGCCTCATCCACCACAGACGTCACAGTGACCGCTGTTCTATACTGAGAGCATCACAATGACTGACAGGTAAGTGTCTCTACCTATTCTACACCGCCTCATCCACCACAGACGTCACAGTGACCGCTGTTCTGTACTGAGAGCATCACAATGACTGACAGGTAAGTGTCTCTACCTATTCTACACCACCTCATCCACCACAGACGTCACAGTGACCGCTGTTCTATACTGAGAGCATCACAGTGACTGTCTGACAGGTAAGTGTCTCTACCTATTCTACACCGCCTCATCCACCACAGACGTCACAGTGACCGCTTTTCTGTACTGAGAGCATCACAATGACTGACAGGTAAGTGTCTCTACCTATTCTACACCGCCTCATCCACCACAGACGTCACAGTGACCGCTGTTCTGTACTGAGAGCATCACAATGACTGACAGGTAAGTGTCTCTACCTATTCTACACCGCCTCATCCACCACAGACGTCACAGTGACCGCTGTTCTATACTGAGAGCATCACAATGACTGACAGGTAAGTGTCTCTACCTATTCTACACCACCTCATCCACCACAGACGTCACAGTGACCGCTGTTCTATACTGAGAGCATCACAATGACTGACAGGTAAGTGTCTCTACCTATTTTACACCGCCTCATCCACCACAGACGTCACAGTGACCGCTGTTCTATACTGAGAGCATCACAATGACTGACAGGTAAGTGTCTCTACCTATTCTACACCGCCTCATCCACCACAGACGTCACAGTGACCGCTGTTCTATACTGAGATCATCACAATGACTGACAGGTAAGTGTCTCTACCTATTCTACACCGCCTCATCCACCACAGACGTCACAGTGACCGCTGTTCTATACTGAGATCATCACAATGACTGACAGGTAAGTGTCTCTACCTATTCTACACCGCCTCATCCACCACAGACGTCACAGTGACCGCTGTTCTATACTGAGATCATCACAGTGACTGTCTGACAGGTAAGTGTCTCTACCTATTCTACACCGCCTCATCCACCACAGACATCACAGTGACCGCTGTTCTATACTGAGAGCATCACAATGACTGTCTGACAGGTAAGTGTCTCTACCTATTCTACACCGCCTCATCCACCACAGATGTCACAGTGACCGCTGTTCTATACTGAGAGCATCACAATGACTGTCTGACAGGTAAGTGTCTCTACCTATTCTACACCGCCTCATCCACCACAGACGTCACAGTGACCGCTGTTCTATACTGAGATCATCACAATGACTGTCTGACAGGTAAGTGTCTCTACCTATTCTACACCGCCTCATCCACCACAGACGTCACAGTGACCGCTGTTCTATACTGAGATCATCACAGTGACTGTCTGACAGGTAAGTGTCTCTACCTATTCTACACCGCCTCATCCACCACAGACATCACAGTGACCGCTGTTCTATACTGAGAGCATCACAGTGACTGTCTGACAGGTCAGTGTCTCTACCTATTCTACACCGCCTCATCCACCACAGACGTCACAGTGACCGCTGTTCTATACTGAGAGCATCACAATGACTGTCTGACAGGTAAGTGTCTCTACCTATTCTACACCGCCTCATCCACCACAGACGTCACAGTGACCGCTGTTCTATACTGAGAGCATCACAGTGACTGTCTGACAGGTAAGTGTCTCTACCTATTCTACACCGCCTCATCCACCACAGACGTCACAGTGACCGCTGTTCTATACTGAGATCATCACAATGACTGTCTGACAGGTAAGTGTCTCTACCTATTCTACACCGCCTCATCCACCACAGACGTCACAGTGACCGCTGTTCTATACTGAGATCATCACAGTGACTGTCTGACAGGTAAGTGTCTCTACCTATTCTACACCGCCTCATCCACCACAGACATCACAGTGACCGCTGTTCTATACTGAGAGCATCACAATGACTGTCTGACAGGTAAGTGTCTCTACCTATTCTACACCGCCTCATCCACCACAGACGTCACAGTGACCGCTGTTCTATACTGAGATCATCACAGTGACTGTCTGACAGGTAAGTGTCTCTACCTATTCTACACCGCCTCATCCACCACAGACATCACAGTGACCGCTGTTCTATACTGAGATCATCACAATGACTGTCTGACAGGTAAGTGTCTCTACCTATTCTACACCGCCTCATCCACCACAGACGTCACAGTGACCGCTGTTCTATACTGAGATCATCACAGTGACTGTCTGACAGGTAAGTGTCTCTACCTATTCTACACCGCCTCATCCACCACAGACATCACAGTGACCGCTGTTCTATACTGAGAGCATCACAATGACTGTCTGACAGGTAAGTGTCTCTACCTATTCTACACCGCCTCATCCACCACAGACGTCACAGTGACCGCTGTTCTATACTGAGAGCATCACAATGACTGTCTGACAGGTAAGTGTCTCTACCTATTCTACACCGCCTCATCCACCACAGACGTCACAGTGACCGCTGTTCTATACTGAGAGCATCACAGTGACTGTCTGACAGGTAAGTGTCTCTACCTATTCTACACTGCCTCATCCACCACAGACGTCACAGTGACCGCTGTTCTATACTGAGAGCATCACAGTGACTGTCTGACAGGTAAGTGTCTCTACCTATTCTACACCGCCTCATCCACCACAGACGTCACAGTGACCGCTGTTCTATAATGAGAGCATCACAGTGACTGTCTGACAAGTAAGTGTCTCTACCTATTCTACACCGACTCATCCACCACAGACGTCACAGTGACCGCTGTTCTATACTGAGAGCATCACAATGACTGTCTGACAGGTAAGTGTCTCTACCTATTCTACACCGCCTCATCCACCACAGACGTCACAGAGACCGCTGTTCTATACTGAGATCATCACAGTGACTGTCTGACAGGTAAGTGTCTCTTCCTATTCTACACTGCCTCATCCACCACAGACGTCACAGTGACCGCTGTTCTATACTGAGAGCATCACAGTGACTGACAGGTAAGTGTCTCTACCTATTCTACACCGCCTCATCCACCACAGACGTCACAGTGACCGCTGTTCTATACTGAGAGCATCACAATGACTGTCTGACAGGTAAGTGTCTCTACCTATTCTACACCGCCTCATCCACCACAGACGTCACAGTGACCGCTGTTCTATACTGAGAGCATCACAATGACTGTCTGACAGGTAAGTGTCTCTACCTATTCTACACCGCCTCATCCACCACAGACGTCACAGTGACCGCTGTTCTATACTGAGAGCATCACAATGACTGTCTGACAGGTAAGTGTCTCTACCTATTCTACACCGCCTCATCCACCACAGACGTCACAGTGACCGCTGTTCTATACTGAGAGCATCACAATGACTGTCTGACAGGTAAGTGTCTCTACCTATTCTACACCGCCTCATCCACCACAGACGTCACAGTGACCGCTGTTCTATACTGAGAGCATCACAATGACTGTCTGACAGGTAAGTGTCTCTACCTATTCTACACCGCCTCATCCACCACAGACGTCACAGTGACCGCTGTTCTATACTGAGAGCATCACAATGACTGTCTGACAGGTAAGTGTCTCTACCTATTCTACACCGCCTCATCCACCACAGACGTCACAGTGACCGCTGTTCTATACTGAGAGCATCACAATGACTGTCTGACAGGTAAGTGTCTCTACCTATTCTACACCGCCTCATCCACCACAGACGTCACAGTGACCGCTGTTCTATACTGAGAGCATCACAGTGACTGATAGGTAAGTGTCTCTACCTATTCTACACCACCTCATCCACCACAGACGTCACAGTGACCGCTGTTCTATACTGAGAGCATCACAATGACTGACAGGTAAGTGTCTCTACCTATTCTACACCGCCTCATCCACCACAGACGTCACAGTGACCACTGTTCTATACTGAGAGCATCACAATGACTGACAGGTAAGTGTCTCTACCTATTCTACACCGCCTCATCCACCACAGACGTCACAGTGACCGCTGTTCTATACTGAGATCATCACAATGACTGTCTGACAGGTAAGTGTCTCTACCTATTCTACACCGCCTCATCCACCACAGACGTCACAGTGACCGCTGTTCTATACTGAGAGCATCACAATGACTGTCTGACAGGTAAGTGTCTCTACCTATTCTACACCGCCTCATCCACCACAGACGTCACAGTGACCGCTGTTCTATACTGAGAGCATCACAATGATTGTCTGACAGGTAAGTGTCTCTACCTATTCTACACCGCCTCATCCACCACAGACGTCACAGTGACCGCTGTTCTATACTGAGAGCATCACAATGACTGTCTGACTGGTAAGTGTCTCTACCTATTCTACACCGCCTCATCCACCACAGACGTCACATTGACCGCTGTTCTATACTGAGAGCATCACAATGACTGTCTGACAGGTAAGTGTCTCTACCTATTCTACACCGCCTCATCCACCACAGACGTCACAGTGACCGCTGTTCTATACTGAGAGCATCACAATGACTGACAGGTAAGTGTCTCTACCTATTCTACACCGCCTCATCCACCACAGACGTCACAGTGACCGCTGTTCTATACTGAGAGCATCACAGTGACTGTCTGACAGGTAAGTGTCTCTACCTATTCTACACCGCCTCATCCACCACAGACGTCACAGTGACCGCTGTTCTATACTGAGAGCATCACAATGACTGTCTGACAGGTAAGTGTCTCTACCTATTCTACACCGCCTCATCCACCACAGACGTCACAGTGACCGCTGTTCTATACTGAGAGCATCACAATGACTGTCTGACAGGTAAGTGTCTCTACCTATTCTACACCGCCTCATCCACCACAGACATCACAGTGAACGCTGTTCTATACTGAGAGCATCACAATGACTGTCTGACAGGTAAGTGTCTCTACCTATTCTACACCGCCTCATCCACCACAGACGTCACAGTGACCGCTGTTCTATACTGAGAGCATCACAATGACTGACAGGTAAGTGTCTCTACCTATTCTACACCGCCTCATCCACCACAGACGTCACAGTGACCGCTGTTCTATACTGAGAGCATCACAATGACTGTGTCACGATCCGGGTATCTGGACGCCATTTCTTACCCATCAGATGCCTCCTAAGGCTGGCTCAGCGCTCCAGGACCGGATCCCATCTGTTATCCTAATGTTCACATTCCTGCATCCTCTCCTGTCTCTCTGAGACGCTGTCACAGTAACGCCTTATTACATCTGGCATGGCGTCTCCCGCGGCCTCCGCCGTTGTCCCTGAGCTTCTGCATGCAGAGTGTCAGAGTGGCGATTACGTCAGCCGCGGCCTCCGCTGTGTCCGCGTGGTTGGATGTGCACTTGTCAGCCTGGCGTCTCCTGTCTCCAGTGGCCGGCGCCGCCATTACTGTTTTCAATACCACATGGATTACAAACCAAACTTCCCTCCAAGTGTCTGCATGGGCGCAGCCATCTTGGATTCTGTCAGCTGATCATTTCCTCCAATCTGTTGTCAGTATTGTTAATCTGCATAATTGCCTAGCCAATCCCTTCCTTGCTGCAGGTATAAATACACTGTGCCTGAGCAAGGAAGGCGTCAGTGCTTTGGTTGTCAAACCTAGTTCCTGTTTGTCTCTCTCCTGTGATTGTCTTCCAGGTTCCAGCTCCTGTCTCAAGACTTCCACCATAGAGACCCGCACCAGCATTCCACCTGCGGTGTAGCCTGACTCTCCAATCCATTGTGGATTCATCTGTTTCCAGCTACAACATTACCTGCTTCCAGCTCAGCTTCCAGCAGAGTACAGCTTCTCTTAAAGGGCCAGTGTCCTTTCTACACTTTACCACTCTCCACCGGTATTATTATTTCTCCGCTCTCAAGTTCTACATTTCAGTTCATATTTCATCGCTCCCAAGTTCATTTATTATTTAACTGGTTCCAGCCAGTATCCACTCCGTGCTAACAACAGTCTGGTTCCAGCCAGTATCCACAGCAGCCGTTTTATCTTCAGCAACCCAGCTTTTCCTGGAACACCAGCTGGCACAATCCTGGGTTATCTCCATTGCTACAGTCGGGCCTGGTAAGGACTTTCCATCTAGAAGATTATAAGAACTATCTCACACTACCAGTGCCCTGTGGCTCCTGCCATCCTGTAGTACCCAGGAACTGTATTTATTCTTTGCTGACTTTTACGTTTTCTTTTACTGCTGCTGTGTTGCGGAGTTGTCATAATAAACATCATTGACTTTTATCCAAGTTGTCGTGGTCACGCCTTCGGGCAGTTATTATTCATGTTACTTACATGTCCAGGGGTCTGATACAACCTCCCAGGTTCCGGTACATCTCAGCCCCTACAACTGAGGCTGCCTCCCGTCAGCTCAGGCCCTCAGTTGTGACAGACTGTCTGACAGGTAAGTGTCTCTACCTATTCTACACCGCCTCATCCACCACAGACGTTACAGTGACCGCTGTTCTATACTGAGAGCATCACAATGACTGTCTGACAGGTAAGTGTCTCTACCTATTCTACACCGCCTCATCCACCACAGACGTCACAGTGACCGCTGTTCTATACTGAGAGCATCACAATGACTGTCTGACAGGTAAGTGTCTCTACCTATTCTACACCGCCTCATCCACCACAGACGTCACAGTGACCGCTGTTCTATACTGAGAGCATCACAATGACTGACAGGTAAGTGTCTCTACCTATTCTACACCGCCTCATCCACCACAGACGTCACAGTGACCGCTGTTCTATACTGAGAGCATCACAATGACTGTCTGACAGGTAAGTGTCTCTACCTATTCTACACCGCCTCATCCACCACAGACGTCACAGTGACCGCTGTTCTATACTGAGAGCATCACAATGACTGTCTGCCAGGTAAGTGTCTCTACCTATTCTACACCGCCTCATCCACCACAGACGTCACAGTGACCGCTGTTCTATACTGAGAGCATCACAATGACTGTCTGACAGGTAAGTGTCTCTACCTATTCTACACCGCCTCATCCACCACAGACGTCACAGTGACCGCTGTTCTATACTGAGAGCATCACAATGACTGACAGGTAAGTGTATCTACCTATTCTACACCGCCTCATCCACCACAGACGTCACAGTGACCGCTGTTCTATACTGAGAGCATCACAATGACTGTCTGACAGGTAAGTGTCTCTACCTATTCTACACCGCCTCATCCACCACAGACGTCACAGTGACCGCTGTTCTATACTGAGAGCATCACAATGACTGTCTGACAGGTAAGTGTCTCTGCCTATTCTACACCGCCTCATCCACCACAGACGTCACAGTGACCGCTGTTCTATACTGAGAGCATCACAATGACTGACAGGTAAGTGTCTCTACCTATTCTACACCGCCTCATCCACCACAGACGTCACAGTGACCGCTGTTCTATACTGAGAGCATCACAATGACTGTCTGACAGGTAAGTGTCTCTACCTATTCTACACCGCCTCATCCACCACAGACGTCACAGTGACTGCTGTTCTATACTGAGAGCATCACAATGACTGTCTGACAGGTAAGTGTCTCTACCTATTCTACACCGCCTCATCCACCACAGACGTCACAGTGACCGCTGTTCTATACTGAGAGCATCACAGTGACTGTCTGACAGGTAAGTGTCTCTACCTATTCTACACCGCCTCATCCACCACAGACGTCACAGTGACCGCTGTTCTATACTGAGAGCATCACAGTGACTGTCTGACAGGTAAGTGTCTCTACCTATTCTACACCGCCTCATCCACCACAGACGTCACAGTGACCGCTGTTCTATACTGAGAGCATCACAATGACTGTCTGACAGGTAAGTGTCTCTACCTATTCTACACCGCCTCATCCACCACAGACGTCACAGTGACCGCTGTTCTATACTGAGAGCATCACAGTGACTGTCTGACAGGTAAGTGTCTCTACCTATTCTACACCGCCTCATCCACCACAGACGTCACAGTGACCGCTGTTCTATACTGAGAGCATCACAATGACTGTCTGACAGGTAAGTGTCTCTACCTATTCTACACCGCCTCATCCACCACAGACGTCACAGTGACCGCTGTTCTATACTGAGAGCATCACAGTGACTGTCTGACAGGTAAGTGTCTCTACCTATTCTACACCGCCTCATCCACCACAGACGTCACAGTGACCGCTGTTCTATACTGAGAGCATCACAATGACTGACTGACAGGTAAGTGTCTCTACCTATTCTACACCGCCTCATCCACCACAGACGTCACAGTGACCGCTGTTCTATACTGAGAGCATCACAATGACTGTCTGACAGGTAAGTGTCTCTACCTATTCTACACCGCCTCATCCACCACAGACGTCACAGTGACCGCTGTTCTATACTGAGATCATCACAATGACTGTCTGACAGGTAAGTGTCTCTACCTATTCTACACCGCCTCATCCACCACAGACGTCACAGTGACCGCTGTTCTATACTGAGAGCATCACAGTGACTGTCTGACAGGTAAGTGTCTCTACCTATTCTACACCGCCTCATCCACCACAGACGTCACAGTGACCGCTGTTCTATACTGAGAGCATCACAATGACTGTCTGACAGGTAAGTGTCTCTACCTATTCTACACCGCCTCATCCACCACAGACGTCACAGTGACCGCTGTTCTATACTGAGAGCATCACAATGACTGTCTGACAGGTAAGTGTCTCTACCTATTCTACACCGCCTCATCCACCACAGACGTCACAGTGACCGCTGTTCTATACTGAGAGCATCACAGTGGCTGTCTGACAGGTAAGTGTCTCTACCTATTCTACACCGCCTCATCCACCACAGACGTCACAGTGACCGCTGTTCTATACTGAGAGCATCACAGTGACTGTCTGACAGGTAAGTGTCTCTACCTATTCTACACCGCCTCATCCACCACAGACGTCACAGTGACCGCTGTTCTATACTGAGAGCATCACAATGACTGTCTGACAGGTAAGTGTCTCTACCTATTCTACACCGCCTCATCCACCACAGACGTCACAGTGACTGCTGTTCTATACTGAGATCATCACAGTGACTGTCTGACAGGTAAGTGTCTCTACCTATTCTACACCGCCTCATCCACCACAGACATCACAGTGACCGCTGTTCTATACTGAGAGCATCACAATGACTGTCTGACAGGTAAGTGTCTCTACCTATTCTACACCGCCTCATCCACCACAGACATCACAGTGACCGCTGTTCTATACTGAGAGCATCACAGTGACTGTCTGACAGGTAAGTGTCTCTACCTATTCTACACCGCCTCATCCACCACAGACGTCACAGTGACCGCTGTTCTATACTGAGAGCATCACAATGACTGTCTGACAGGTAAGTGTCTCTACCTATTCTACACCGCCTCATCCACCACAGACATCACAGTGACCGCTGTTCTATACTGAGAGCATCACAATGACTGTCTGACAGGTAAGTGTCTCTACCTATTCTACACCGCCTCATCCACCACAGACATCACAGTGACCGCTGTTCTATACTGAGAGCATCACAGTGACTGTCTGACAGGTAAGTGTCTCTACCTATTCTACACCGCCTCATCCACCACAGACGTCACAGTGACCGCTGTTCTATACTGAGAGCATCACAATGACTGTCTGACAGGTAAGTGTCTCTACCTATTCTACACCGCCTCATCCACCACAGACGTCACAGTGACCGCTGTTCTATACTGAGAGCATCACAATGACTGTCTGACAGGTAAGTGTCTCTACCTATTCTACACCGCCTCATCCACCACAGACGTCACAGTGACCGCTGTTCTATACTGAGAGCATCACAGTGACTGTCTGACAGGTAAGTGTCTCTACCTATTCTACACCGCCTCATCCACCACAGACGTCACAGTGACCGCTGTTCTATACTGAGAGCATCACAATGACTGACAGGTAAGTGTCTCTACCTATTCTACACCGCCTCATCCACCACAGACGTCACAGTGACCGCTGTTCTATACTGAGAGCATCACAATGACTGTCTGACAGGTAAGTGTCTCTACCTATTCTACTCCGCCTCATCCACCACAGACGTCACAGTGACCGCTGTTCTATACTGAGAGCATCACAATGACTGTCTGACAGGTAAGTGTCTCTACCTATTCTACACCGCCTCATCCACCACAGACGTCACAGTGACCGCTGTTCTATACTGAGAGCATCACAATGACTGTCTGACAGGTAAGTGTCTCTACCTATTCTACACCGCCTCATCCACCACAGACGTCACAGTGACCGCTGTTCTATACTGAGAGCATCACAATGACTGTCTGACAGGTAAGTGTCTCTACCTATTCTACACCGCCTCATCCACCACAGACGTCACAGTGACCGCTGTTCTTTACTGAGAGCATCACAGTGACTGTCTGACAGGTAAGTGTCTCTACCTATTCTACACAGCCTCATCCACCACAGACGTCACAGTGACCGCTGTTCTATACTGAGAGCATCACAATGACTGTCTGACAGGTAAGTGTCTCTACCTATTCTACACCGCCTCATCCACCACAGACATCACAGTGACCGCTGTTCTATACTGAGAGCATCACAATGACTGTCTGACAGGTAAGTGTCTCTACCTATTCTACACCGCCTCATCCACCACAGACGTCACAGTGACCGCTGTTCTATACTGAGAGCATCACAATGACTGTCTGACAGGTAAGTGTCTCTACCTATTCTACACCGCCTCATCCACCACAGACGTCACAGTGACCGCTGTTCTATACTGAGATCATCACAATGACTGTCTGACAGGTAAGTGTCTCTACCTATTCTACACCGCCTCATCCACCACAGACGTCACAGTGACCGCTGTTCTATACTGAGAGCATCACAATGATTGTCTGACAGGTAAGTGTCTCTACCTATTCTACACCGCCTCATCCACCACAGACGTCACAGTGACCGCTGTTCTATACTGAGAGCATCACAATGACTGTCTGACTGGTAAGTGTCTCTACCTATTCTACACCGCCTCATCCACCACAGACGTCACATTGACCGCTGTTCTATACTGAGAGCATCACAATGACTGTCTGACAGGTAAGTGTCTCTACCTATTCTACACCGCCTCATCCACCACAGACGTCACAGTGACCGCTGTTCTATACTGAGAGCATCACAATGACTGACAGGTAAGTGTCTCTACCTATTCTACACCGCCTCATCCACCACAGACGTCACAGTGACCGCTGTTCTATACTGAGAGCATCACAGTGACTGTCTGACAGGTAAGTGTCTCTACCTATTCTACACCGCCTCATCCACCACAGACGTCACAGTGACCGCTGTTCTATACTGAGAGCATCACAATGACTGTCTGACAGGTAAGTGTCTCTACCTATTCTACACCGCCTCATCCACCACAGACGTCACAGTGACCGCTGTTCTATACTGAGAGCATCACAATGACTGTCTGACAGGTAAGTGTCTCTACCTATTCTACACCGCCTCATCCACCACAGACATCACAGTGAACGCTGTTCTATACTGAGAGCATCACAATGACTGTCTGACAGGTAAGTGTCTCTACCTATTCTACACCGCCTCATCCACCACAGACGTCACAGTGACCGCTGTTCTATACTGAGAGCATCACAATGACTGACAGGTAAGTGTCTCTACCTATTCTACACCGCCTCATCCACCACAGACGTCACAGTGACCGCTGTTCTATACTGAGAGCATCACAATGACTGTGTCACGATCCGGGTATCTGGACGCCATTTCTTACCCATCAGATGCCTCCTAAGGCTGGCTCAGCGCTCCAGGACCGGATCCCATCTGTTATCCTAATGTTCACATTCCTGCATCCTCTCCTGTCTCTCTGAGACGCTGTCACAGTAACGCCTTATTACATCTGGCATGGCGTCTCCCGCGGCCTCCGCCGTTGTCCCTGAGCTTCTGCATGCAGAGTGTCAGAGTGGCGATTACGTCAGCCGCGGCCTCCGCTGTGTCCGCGTGGTTGGATGTGCACTTGTCAGCCTGGCGTCTCCTGTCTCCAGTGGCCGGCGCCGCCATTACTGTTTTCAATACCACATGGATTACAAACCAAACTTCCCTCCAAGTGTCTGCATGGGCGCAGCCATCTTGGATTCTGTCAGCTGATCATTTCCTCCAATCTGTTGTCAGTATTGTTAATCTGCATAATTGCCTAGCCAATCCCTTCCTTGCTGCAGGTATAAATACACTGTGCCTGAGCAAGGAAGGCGTCAGTGCTTTGGTTGTCAAACCTAGTTCCTGTTTGTCTCTCTCCTGTGATTGTCTTCCAGGTTCCAGCTCCTGTCTCAAGACTTCCACCATAGAGACCCGCACCAGCATTCCACCTGCGGTGTAGCCTGACTCTCCAATCCATTGTGGATTCATCTGTTTCCAGCTACAACATTACCTGCTTCCAGCTCAGCTTCCAGCAGAGTACAGCTTCTCTTAAAGGGCCAGTGTCCTTTCTACACTTTACCACTCTCCACCGGTATTATTATTTCTCCGCTCTCAAGTTCTACATTTCAGTTCATATTTCATCGCTCCCAAGTTCATTTATTATTTAACTGGTTCCAGCCAGTATCCACTCCGTGCTAACAACAGTCTGGTTCCAGCCAGTATCCACAGCAGCCGTTTTATCTTCAGCAACCCAGCTTTTCCTGGAACACCAGCTGGCACAATCCTGGGTTATCTCCATTGCTACAGTCGGGCCTGGTAAGGACTTTCCATCTAGAAGATTATAAGAACTATCTCACACTACCAGTGCCCTGTGGCTCCTGCCATCCTGTAGTACCCAGGAACTGTATTTATTCTTTGCTGACTTTTACGTTTTCTTTTACTGCTGCTGTGTTGCGGAGTTGTCATAAATAAACATCATTGACTTTTATCCAAGTTGTCGTGGTCACGCCTTCGGGCAGTTATTATTCATGTTACTTACATGTCCAGGGGTCTGATACAACCTCCCAGGTTCCGGTACATCTCAGCCCCTACAACTGAGGCTGCCTCCCGTCAGCTCAGGCCCTCAGTTGTGACAGACTGTCTGACAGGTAAGTGTCTCTACCTATTCTACACCGCCTCATCCACCACAGACGTCACAGTGACCGCTGTTCTATACTGAGAGCATCACAATGACTGACAGGTAAGTGTCTCTACCTATTCTACACCGCCTCATCCACCACAGACGTCACAGTGACCGCTGTTCTATACTGAGAGCATCACAATGACTGTCTGACAGGTAAGTGTCTCTACCTATTCTACACCGCCTCATCCACCACAGACGTCACAGTGACCGCTGTTCTATACTGAGAGCATCACAATGACTGACAGGTAAGTGTCTCTACCTATTCTACACCGCCTCATCCACCACAGACGTCACAGTGACCGCTGTTCTATACTGAGAGCATCACAATGACTGTCTGACAGGTAAGTGTCTCTACCTATTCTACACCGCCTCATCCACCACAGACGTCACAGTGACCGCTGTTCTATACTGAGAGCATCACAATGACTGTCTGCCAGGTAAGTGTCTCTACCTATTCTACACCGCCTCATCCACCACAGACGTCACAGTGACCGCTGTTCTATACTGAGAGCATCACAATGACTGTCTGACAGGTAAGTGTCTCTACCTATTCTACACCGCCTCATCCACCACAGACGTCACAGTGACCGCTGTTCTATACTGAGAGCATCACAATGACTGACAGGTAAGTGTATCTACCTATTCTACACCGCCTCATCCACCACAGACGTCACAGTGACCGCTGTTCTATACTGAGAGCATCACAATGACTGTCTGACAGGTAAGTGTCTCTACCTATTCTACACCGCCTCATCCACCACAGACGTCACAGTGACCGCTGTTCTATACTGAGAGCATCACAATGACTGTCTGACAGGTAAGTGTCTCTGCCTATTCTACACCGCCTCATCCACCACAGACGTCACAGTGACCGCTGTTCTATACTGAGAGCATCACAATGACTGACAGGTAAGTGTCTCTACCTATTCTACACCGCCTCATCCACCACAGACGTCACAGTGACCGCTGTTCTATACTGAGAGCATCACAATGACTGTCTGACAGGTAAGTGTCTCTACCTATTCTACACCGCCTCATCCACCACAGACGTCACAGTGACTGCTGTTCTATACTGAGAGCATCACAATGACTGTCTGACAGGTAAGTGTCTCTACCTATTCTACACCGCCTCATCCACCACAGACGTCACAGTGACCGCTGTTCTATACTGAGAGCATCACAGTGACTGTCTGACAGGTAAGTGTCTCTACCTATTCTACACCGCCTCATCCACCACAGACGTCACAGTGACCGCTGTTCTATACTGAGAGCATCACAGTGACTGTCTGACAGGTAAGTGTCTCTACCTATTCTACACCGCCTCATCCACCACAGACGTCACAGTGACCGCTGTTCTATACTGAGAGCATCACAATGACTGTCTGACAGGTAAGTGTCTCTACCTATTCTACACCGCCTCATCCACCACAGACGTCACAGTGACCGCTGTTCTATACTGAGAGCATCACAGTGACTGTCTGACAGGTAAGTGTCTCTACCTATTCTACACCGCCTCATCCACCACAGACGTCACAGTGACCGCTGTTCTATACTGAGAGCATCACAATGACTGTCTGACAGGTAAGTGTCTCTACCTATTCTACACCGCCTCATCCACCACAGACGTCACAGTGACCGCTGTTCTATACTGAGAGCATCACAGTGACTGTCTGACAGGTAAGTGTCTCTACCTATTCTACACCGCCTCATCCACCACAGACGTCACAGTGACCGCTGTTCTATACTGAGAGCATCACAATGACTGACTGACAGGTAAGTGTCTCTACCTATTCTACACCGCCTCATCCACCACAGACGTCACAGTGACCGCTGTTCTATACTGAGAGCATCACAATGACTGTCTGACAGGTAAGTGTCTCTACCTATTCTACACCGCCTCATCCACCACAGACGTCACAGTGACCGCTGTTCTATACTGAGATCATCACAATGACTGTCTGACAGGTAAGTGTCTCTACCTATTCTACACCGCCTCATCCACCACAGACGTCACAGTGACCGCTGTTCTATACTGAGAGC
Organism: Pseudophryne corroboree; assembly: GCF_028390025.1. Lineage (NCBI taxonomy): Eukaryota > Metazoa > Chordata > Amphibia > Anura > Myobatrachidae > Pseudophryne > Pseudophryne corroboree. Next base: position 7,041 of record NW_026967814.1, on the reverse strand, counting down.
ATCACAGTGACTGTCTGACAGGTAAGTGTCTCTACCTATTCTACACCGCCTCATCCACCACAGACGTCACAGTGACCGCTGTTCTATACTGAGAGCATCACAGTGACTGTCTGACAGGTAAGTGTCTCTACCTATTCTACACCGCCTCATCCACCACAGACGTCACAGTGACCGCTGTTCTATACTGAGAGCATCACAATGACTGTCTGACAGGTAAGTGTCTCTACCTATTCTACACCGCCTCATCCACCACAGACGTCACAGTGACCGCTGTTCTATACTGAGAGCATCACAATGACTGTCTGACAGGTAAGTGTCTCTACCTATTCTACACCGCCTCATCCACCACAGACGTCACAGTGACCGCTGTTCTATACTGAGAGCATCACAGTGACTGTCTGACAGGTAAGTGTCTCTACCTATTCTACACCGCCTCATCCACCACAGACGTCACAGTGACCGCTGTTCTATACTGAGAGCATCACAATGACTGTCTGACAGGTAAGTGTCTCTACCTATTCTACACCGCCTCATCCACCACAGACGTCACAGTGACTGCTGTTCTATACTGAGATCATCACAGTGACTGTCTGACAGGTAAGTGTCTCTACCTATTCTACACCGCCTCATCCACCACAGACATCACAGTGACCGCTGTTCTATACTGAGAGCATCACAATGACTGTCTGACAGGTAAGTGTCTCTACCTATTCTACACCGCCTCATCCACCACAGACATCACAGTGACCGCTGTTCTATACTGAGAGCATCACAGTGACTGTCTGACAGGTAAGTGTCTCTACCTATTCTACACCGCCTCATCCACCACAGACGTCACAGTGACCGCTGTTCTATACTGAGAGCATCACAATGACTGTCTGACAGGTAAGTGTCTCTACCTATTCTACACCGCCTCATCCACCACAGACATCACAGTGACCGCTGTTCTATACTGAGAGCATCACAATGACTGTCTGACAGGTAAGTGTCTCTACCTATTCTACACCGCCTCATCCACCACAGACATCACAGTGACCGCTGTTCTATACTGAGAGCATCACAGTGACTGTCTGACAGGTAAGTGTCTCTACCTATTCTACACCGCCTCATCCACCACAGACGTCACAGTGACCGCTGTTCTATACTGAGAGCATCACAATGACTGTCTGACAGGTAAGTGTCTCTACCTATTCTACACCGCCTCATCCACCACAGACGTCACAGTGACCGCTGTTCTATACTGAGAGCATCACAATGACTGTCTGACAGGTAAGTGTCTCTACCTATTCTACACCGCCTCATCCACCACAGACGTCACAGTGACCGCTGTTCTATACTGAGAGCATCACAATGACTGTCTGACAGGTAAGTGTCTCTACCTATTCTACACCGCTCATCCACCACAGACGTCACAGTGACCGCTGTTCTATACTGAGAGCATCACAGTGACTGTCTGACAGGTAAGTGTCTACCTATTCTACACCGCCTCATCCACCACAGACGTCACAGTGACCGCTGTTCTATACTGAGAGCATCACAATGACTGACAGGTAAGTGTCTCTACCTATTCTACACCGCCTCATCCACCACAGACGTCACAGTGACCGCTGTTCTATACTGAGAGCATCACAATGACTGTCTGACAGGTAAGTGTCTCTACCTATTCTACTCCGCCTCATCCACCACAGACGTCACAGTGACCGCTGTTCTATACTGAGAGCATCACAATGACTGTCCTGACAGGTAAGTGTCTCTACCTATTCTACACCGCCTCATCCACCACAGACGTCACAGTGACGCTGTTCTATACTGAGAGCATCACAATGACTGTCTGACAGGTAAGTGTCTCTACCTATTCTACACCGCCTCATCCACCACAGACGTCACAGTGACCGCTGTTCTATACTGAGAGCATCACAATGACTGTCTGACAGGTAAGTGTCTCTACCTATTCTACACCGCCTCATCCACCACAGACGTCACAGTGACCGCTGTTCTATACTGAGAGCATCACAGTGACTGTCTGACAGGTAAGTGTCTCTACCTATTCTACACCGCCTCATCCACCACAGACGTCACAGTGACCGCTGTTCTATACTGAGAGCATCACAATGACTGTCTGACAGGTAAGTGTCTCTACCTATTCTACACGCCTCATCCACCACAGACATCACAGTGACCGCTGTTCTATACTGAGAGCATCACAATGACCTGTCTGACAGGTAAGTGTCTCTACCTATTCTACACCGCCTCATCCACCACAGACGTCACAGTGACCGCTGTTCTATACTGAGATCATCACAATGACTGTCTGACAGGTAAGTGTCTCTACCTATTCTACACCGCCTCATCCACCACAGACGTCACAGTGACCGCTGTTCTATACTGAGAGCATCACAATGACTGTCTGACAGGTAAGTGTCTCTACCTATTCTACACCGCCTCATCCACCACAGACGTCACAGTGACCGCGGTTCTATACTGAGAGCATCACAGTGACTGTCTGACAGGTAAGTGTCTCTACCTATTCTACACCGCCTCATCCACCACAGACGTCACAGTGACCGCTGTTCTATACTGAGAGCATCACAATGACTGTCTGACAGGTAAGTGTCTCTACCTATTCTACACCGCCTCATCCACCACAGACGTCACAGTGACCGCTGTTCTATACTGAGATCATCACAATGACTGACAGGTAAGTGTCTCTACCTATTCTACACCGCCTCATCCACCACAGACGTCACAGTGACCGCTGTTCTATACTGAGAGCATCACAGTGACTGTCTGACAGGTAAGTGTCTCTACCTATTCTACACCGCCTCATCCACCACAGACGTCACAGTGACCGCTGTTCTATACTGAGAGCATCACAATGACTGTCTGACAGGTAAGTGTCTCTACCTATTCTACACTGCCTCATCCACCACAGACGTCACAGTGACCGCTGTTCTATACTGAGAGCATCACAATGACTGACAGGTAAGTGTCTCTACCTATTCTACACCGCCTCATCCACCACAGACGTCACAGTGACCGCTGTTCTATACTGAGAGCATCACAGTGACTGTCTGACAGGTAAGTGTCTCTACCTATTCTACACCGCCTCATCCACCACAGACGTCACAGTGACCGCTGTTCTATACTGAGAGCATCACAATGACTATCTGACAGGTAAGTATCTCTACCTATTCTACACCGCCTCATCCACCACAGACGTCACAGTGACCGCTGTTCTATACTGAGAGCATCACAATGACTGTCTGACAGGTAAGTGTCTCTACCTATTCTACACCGCCTCATCCACCACAGACGTCACAGTGACCGCTGTTCTATACTGAGAGCATCACAGTGACTGTCTGACAGGTAAGTGTCTCTACCTATTCTACACCGCCTCATCCACCACAGACGTCACAGTGACCGCTGTTCTATACTGAGAGCATCACAGTGACTGTCTGACAGGTAAGTGTCTCTACCTATTCTACACCGCCTCATCCACCACAGACGTCACAGTGACCGCTGTTCTATACTGAGAGCATCACAATGACTGTCTGACAGGTAAGTGTCTCTACCTATTCTACACCGCAACATCCACCACAGACGTCACAGTGACCGCTGTTCTATACTGAGAGCATCACAGTGACTGTCTGACAGGTAAGTGTCTCTACCTATTCTACACCGCCTCATCCACCACAGACGTCACAGTGACCGCTGTTCTATACTGAGATCATCACAGTGACTGACAGGTAAGTGTCTCTACCTATTCTACACCGCCTCATCCACCACAGACGTAACAGTGACCGCTGTTCTATACTGAGATCATCACAGTGACTGACAGGTAAGTGTCTCTACCTATTCTACACCGCCTCATCCACCACAGACGTCACAGTGACCGCTGTTCTATACTGAGAGCATCACAATGACTGTCTGACAGGTAAGTGTCTCTACCTATTCTACACCGCCTCATCCACCACAGACGTCACAGTGACCGCTGTTCTATACTGAGATCATCACAGTGACTGACAGGTAAGTGTCTCTACCTATTCTACACCGCCTCATCCACCACAGACGTCACAGTGACCGCTGTTCTATACTGAGAGCATCACAGTGACTGTCTGACAGGTAAGTGTCTACCTATTCTACACCGCCTCATCCACCACAGACGTCACAGTGACCGCTGTTCTGTACTGAGATCATCACAATGACTGTCTGACAGGTAAGTGTCTCTACCAATTCTACACCGCCTCATCCACCACAGACGTCACAGTGACCGCTGTTCTATACTGAGAGCATCACAATGACTGTCTGACAGGTAAGTGTCTCTACCTATTCTACACCGCCTCATCCACCACAGACGTCACAGTGACCGCTGTTCTATACTGAGAGCATCACAATGACTGTCTGACAGGTAAGTGTCTCTACCTATTCTACACCGCCTCATCCACCACAGACGTCACAGTGACCGCTGTTCTATACTGAGATCATCACAGTGACTGACAGGTAAGTGTCTCTACCTATTCTACACCGCCTCATCCACCACAGACGTCACAGTGACCGCTGTTCTATACTGAGAGCATCACAGTGACTGTCTGACAGGTAAGTGTCTACCTATTCTACACCGCCTCATCCACCACAGACGTCACAGTGACCGCTGTTCTATACTGAGAGCATCACAATGACTGTCTGACAGGTAAGTGTCTCTACCTATTCTACACCGCCTCATCCACCACAGACGTCACAGTGACCGCTGTTCTATACTGAGAGCATCACAATGACTGTCTGACAGGTAAGTGTCTCTACCTATTCTACACCGCCTCATCCACCACAGACGTCACAGTGACCGCTGTTCTATACTGAGAGCATCACAATGACTGTCTGACAGGTAAGTGTCTTACCTATTCTACACCGCCTCATCCACCACAGACGTCACAGTGACCGCTGTTCTATACTGAGAGCATATCACAATGACTGTCTGACAGGTGAGTGTCTCTACCTATTCTACACCGCCTCATACACCACAGACGTCACAGTGACCGCTGTTCTATACTGAGAGCATCACAATGACTGTCTGACAGGTAAGTGTCTCTACCTATTCTACACCGCCTCATCCACCACAGTCGTCACAGTGACCGCTGTTCTATACTGAGATCATCACAATGACTGTCTGACAGGTAAGTGTCTACTATTCTACACCGCCTCATCCACCACAGACATCACAGTGACCGCTGTTCTATACTGAGAGCATCACAATGACTGACAGGTAAGTGTCTCTACCTATTCTACACCGCCTCATCCACCACAGACGTCACAGTGACCGCTGTTCTATACTGAGAGCATCACAATGACTGTCTGACAGTAAGTGTCTCTACCTATTCTACACCGCCTCATCCACCACAGACGTCACAGTGACCGCTGTTCTATACTGAGAGCATCACAATGACTGTCTGACAGGTAAGTGTTTCTACCTATTCTACACCGCCTCATCCACCACAGACGTCACAGTGACCGCTGTTCTATACTGAGAGCATCACAATGACTGTCTGACAGGTAAGTGTCTCTACCTATTCTACACCGCCTCATACACCACAGACGTCACAGTGACCGCTGTTCTATACTGAGAGCATCACAATGACTGTCTGACAGGTAAGTGTCTCTACCTATTCTACACCGCCTCATCCACCACAGACGTCACAGTGACCGCTGTTCTATACTGAGAGCATCACAATGACTGTCTGACAGGTAAGTGTTTCTACCTATTCTACACCGCCTCATCCACCACAGACGTCACAGTGACCGCTGTTCTATACTGAGAGCATCACAATGACTGTCTGACAGGTAAGTGTCTCTACCTATTCTACACCGCCTCATCCACCACAGACGTCACAGTGACCGCTGTTCTATACTGAGAGCATCACAATGACTGTCTGACAGGTAAGTGTTTCTACCTATTCTACACCGCCTCATCCACCACAGACGTCACAGTGACCGCTGTTCTATACTGAGAGCATCACAATGACTGTCTGACAGGTAAGTGTCTCTACCTATTCTACACCGCCTCATACACCACAGACGTCACAGTGACCGCTGTTCTATACTGAGAGCATCACAGTGACTGTCTGACAGGTAAGTGTCTCTACCTATTCTACACCGCCTCATCCACCACAGACGTCACAGTGACCGCTGTTCTATACTGAGAGCATCACAGTGACTGTCTGACAGGTAAGTGTCTCTACCTATTCTACACGCCCTCTCATCACACCACAGACGTCACAGTGACCGCTGTTCTATACTGAGAGCATCACAATGACTGTCTGACAGGTAAGTGTCTCTACCTATTCTACACCGCCTCATCACCACAGACGTCACAGTGACCGCTGTTCTATACTGAGAGCATCACAATGACTGTCTGACAGGTAAGTGTCTCTACCTATTCTACACCGCCTCATCCACCACAGACGTCACAGTGACCGCTGTTCTATACTGAGAGCATCACAATGACTGTCTGACAGGTAAGTGTCTCTACCTATTCTACACCGCCTCATCCACCACAGACGTCACAGTGACCGCTGTTCTATACTGAGAGCATCACAATGACTGTCTGACAGGTAAGTGTCTCTACCTATTCTACACCGCCTCATCCACCACAGACGTCACAGTGACCGCTGTTCTATACTGAGAGCATCACAATGACTGTCTGACAGGTAAGTGTCTCTACCTATTCTACACCGCCTCATCCACCACAGACGTCACAGTGACCGCTGTTCTATACTGAGAGCATCACAAGTGACTGTCTGACAGGTAAGTGTCTCTACCTATTCTACACCGCCTCATCCACCACAGACGTCACAGTGACCGCTGTTCTATACTGAGAGCATCACAATGACTGTCTGACAGGTAAGTGTCTCTACCTATTCTACACCGCCTCATCCACCACAGACGTCACAGTGACCGCTGTTCTATACTGAGAGCATCACAATGACTGTCTGACAGTAAGGTCGTGTCTCTACTATTCTACACCGCCTCATCCACCACAGACATCAC